>NW_022103920.1:64552343-64556719 GCF_000313985.2 Echinops telfairi
TGATAAGAGTTGTATGAACCCCTAATAAAACAATTAAAAAAACAACAACTGGATTTCATTGTCAGTACTCCCTACACTAGTGAAGTGAGGACATATGGGGATTGAAAAACAGCTCCTCCTCAAAGGAAGTCTGGGTCTGTAGATCAATGAAGGTTATCTATGTTTACTTTTGAATTTTTCATAATCTGTCCATGTGCTTCATTTGGAACAGTCTATACAAAAGGCTATAGTTGTTGATTTTCATCAGTAAGTATTTCAAATCCTCTTTGCTTTCAGCAAGCAAGATAGTGTCATCTGTATAATGCAGGTTGTTCATGAGCCATCCTCCAATTTTGATGCCACATTCTTCTTCGCATAGTCCAACTTCTCAAGATACTTGATCAGAATACAGAGTGAATAAGTATGATGAAAGACTACAGCCCTAATGCGCACCTTTTCTGATTTTAAACCATGCATCATCCTCTTGTTCTCTTTGAATGACTACCTCTTGGAATCTATGTACAGGTTCCACATGAGCACAAGTAAGTTTTCTAGAATTTTCATTATTCTCAATGTTACCCGTAAGGTGTTGTGATACACACAATCGAATGTCTTTGCACAGTCAATGAAACACAGGTGAATATCTTGCTGGTATTCTCCACTTTCAGCCAAGAACCATATGACATTAGCAGTGATATCGCTCATTCTACATTTTCTTCTGAATCTGGCTTAAATTTCTGACAAGTGCCCATCAATATATTGATACAAGCATTTGTGAATTATCTTAAGTAAAATTTTACTTGAGTCTGGTATTAATAACGTTGTTGGGAGAGTTCCACATTCTGTGGTGTCATCTCTCTTTGGAATAAAAAAATATGGATCTCTTCAAATTGGTTGGCCCCGTAGGGGTCTTCGAAATGTCTTGGCACATATGAGTACGCACTCCCAATGTCGCATATGTTCAGTAACATGGTTCTTGACCATATGAGAGAACTTCAGAAAGTTCAAGGAAAAAATCCATTACCTTTTCATTCAATTTTTTCAATACCTTCTGCAAGGGTATTGATAATATGTAGTGCTAACACCATGTTGTTACCTGGCATTGTAAATCTTGTGGATTTAATTTAATAGGAATATTATTATACTAGTACATAGTGATCAAAATGTGCCCTCCTCATATTGGATTATTTTTATTGAAATCCATAATACCTGGGTAGATATTCAAATCTAAGCAGACGGTAAGGCTTTTATCAATTTTTCAGCAGCAAAAAGTAATTACACAATTGTCCTCAACTTAATTTTGCCCTTTCTTTTAAATAGGCCTATTTATTAAGATAACAGCATGAATTTACAAGAATCAATTATACCATGTATAGCTAAACAATTACTAGAAAAAAACTAAAATAAAAAAAATACATCTGCTGAAAGATTATTTCTAATTTTCACCATTTTATTGCTTTAAATAGAGGAAAGCACCTTCTTATTTGTGCTTTAAACTTTGCGTAAAGATACTCTCCACTACTTCAGTAATGAAGGAGGGAGAGAGGGTTAAGCTGGTGCTAATGTGTCAGGTATATGGACCATCTCACGCGACTGAACTGTTTTTCGTATGTTGTCCATGAACCTTCCATAAATACTGCACAGGTCTAGAACTAAGTTGCAACTCTAATTGTGCCCATTCAGGGTCCTTTGTCCAAAGGCTTCACACTGGTGAGGATTCACTGTTGCTCTCTCTCTGCTTCTGAGCAATAGGCCATTGAGCAGGTATGAGCTTCCTTTCTCAAGCCTCTTGGCTTTCAGGCTTACCTGAGTTATTGAAGGGGTCAAATGTTATTTATATTATGAATATTTAAAATTTGACCCTCAGAAAAATTATCTTTACACATGCATGTCTTGAGACAATACCAAGTGTGACATCTTCAGAAAAATCAATACACTTCTTTTGCATTTTACTATATGTCTTCATATAGTTATCACATAATACGGTCTTATCATTAACTACCATGTGTGACTTTGTTTCTAATTGTGATCTGTGATTTGTAAGGTGTATCAGTAACTCCATGCCAACCTATCTCCCCATAAAGTTTGCATTATTGTGATGATGGCTCAATGCCATCATCCTTACAAACTAATTGGCAGGACAGTTGAGTCTTTTTTTCAGGATATAAGATCACTTGAAAGAAATCTATTTTTTTTCCGGTTTACATCACTTAGGCATTGTGTTATACAGGGGTAGAGGGAGCCATCAAAAGATACATGGAAAATTTCTGTTATATTTTTATTCAATTTCTCCCATAAATTCCTCAAAGTCTTCTCATAAATACTATGAGAATGTTTTTTTGACTCATTTCTGTTTGTTCACAAGAAAGACTAACAGCACAGGCTGTCACTGGATTGCTCCCATAGCCATTTGTTTTTGTGTTTGGGATCCAGAGTCAGGCATGGTCAACCCAACTCATTCTCTCGGTGGGTAAAGTGACTCTGATCTAGGAGAGATATTAACAAGATTTTTGAAGGCAGATCTATAAACATGATATGATCTGGATAAAAAGAAAAAAAAATCAACTTGGCCTTTTGAATTTCTGGTCTTCTACTTTCAAAGCAAAAACGCTTACATGTAACTGTTTTCATATACTATTAAATATGTTAGGTACATGTGGACTGCTTCAAGATTTCCCAGAAAAATTATTACCCATGTCTACAAAGTAACAAGGCTCAGACCAAGTAAAACCTACAGAATCCAGGGCATGTTAATGAAGAGCAGGCCTATAGGGCCAGTTAATGGGTTTGGCCTCAGTTGGATTTGCAGGGTTTTTTCCGTTCCCAAGTGAGTGCCTTCAACTTTTCTCCCACATATAGTCCAAATAACCAGATATTCAATTGAACATTCACTTCCTTTATCAGAATGATGCCAGTGTGTTAGTGTTATTTCCTCCTCAGCAACATTTGTGTGCAATAATATGGGCATGCTGATTTAATACAGTAGTGCTTTAACTTGCTTTTCTTTCATTCCTGGTCAACTTAATCCCCACTCCCCCATTTGTTTCCTCACTGTGGTCCTCCCAATATATCTTAGTTGTTCCTGCCCTTGCTTAACTTTTGGGGGGTGTTATAACAGTTGTCAAGAGAATCCTGAGCTTACAGGCATGCCATCTTTGTAGGTCTTGAATCTTTTCATAAGTCTCCATTCTTCCTTCTTCCTCATTTTTGTGAACACTAAATGGGTATTAAATATGCATACTTTGAAATATTCAAAACAAAACCAAACTGAACCTGGAGGAGCTATAAATCAAACTTGTATGAAACTGAGCTGGATAACTTAACTCAAGCGTTGGTAAGTCATGGGAAGCAATGTACGTTTCTGCAATGGTTTGTCATTGTTGAAAGACTTAGTTCCAGCCGCAGGCCTGCAGATGATAAATGAAGCTAATAAAGCCTTATCTCTCAACACTGCCGTGGACATTAAATGAGATGTTATGTAAGGCCATCACCCTCTCCCATGCCAAACAGCAGCAGAAAGGTCACAAAGGCAGAACAATAGCTGGCACCGAGATTAATGAGGAAGCATTTCTTTTGCCCCTGCTCCCCTCCGCTTTCTCTGCATTTTTCTCATTTCATCTTTATAACAGCCTTATAATGTTATCATTACTGCCTCCCCTTTTTCAGGTGAACATATTGAAGCTCAGAGCTAATAAAGAACTTGCCAAAGGTTATAGACTTGGTTTAAAAAAAAATTGGGATTTAGTTCTGCCAGACTCCAAAGCCATCCTCTGTCCACTATGCCAGGCTACCTGGTGGAATAAGTATGCGATTGAAGTATGAAAAAGTGTTAATAGTGTGGCCCTTCCACTGTTCTTTCCACTACTTCACTGGGTGAATGACTAATAGGCATACACTCCCAGAGGGTATTTGCATTTTAAAAGAGGAGCTCATTAGTCCTAATGAATCTCTAGTTAGTGGAATTTGTGGGGGAGATATTTTTTGAGCACTGAAGCTTTCTCTGGTGCCTTCAAGGTGTCGGACTACCCTTTTCTCCTCTCTAGATGATCAACTATGCCGAAATTGGAATTACATCGTAGAACGCAGTCACATACTGCTAGCCAGCCCCAAAAGCATTGGATGAATTCTTAGGAGATTGTGAGAAGAAACTTCCATAGGAAAAGTATGTGGATTGGCCTTGTGTAAAATGCATGTTCAAAAATTAAATCTCAAACATTAACAATGTTGAGGTTCATAGAGCCTGTCAAGTAAACATCAGCTATTTTATAAAATCATTTTAACATGAGAAATGTTAGCATTTTCCATACGATGTTCAAGGGCCATTGCAGGATGTCTCATACATGTCAAAGGAGGATTAAAATGCTACATCAAATAACTGTGAAAAGTTAAACAAGTTT
>NW_022103920.1:64557914-64563331 GCF_000313985.2 Echinops telfairi
CATTGTCTTGTCCTATCCCCTGCTACTCCACCTCACATCTTTGCACAACTCAAGTTCCCCCTTCCCACTTTTCCTTATACATAGTGTTCTTTGTTCACAGCCATCTTTCTTCTCCTCAACCCATCTTTACTCCACAGACTGAGAGGATGATATGCTAAAGATCATCCATTTCATGCTCTGTCGATCTCAGGTACCATTCTTATGTTTATCTCAGAAAAGGTGAAGTACATATATTCCTCTAAAACAGGGTATCATGTTGAAAGAAAAATAAAGGTGGGGGAGGACAAAGACCTGCCACCTGGTTTGCAAAATAAAGTTTTTATATTGGCACACAGCCATACTCATTAGTTTGTACATTGTAGCGGATTTGGGCTACAATGACAGGCTTAAGACATGTTGGCAGAGACCATGTGGCCTGTACAACCGAAAGTATTTACAATCAGGCCCTTTAGAGAGACAAGCCAACCAACAACAACAACAAAGATACCCAACTTCGATTCCAAAATAAGTCAGGAGCTCTGGTGGTGTAGCAGGTTACACTTGGGGCTACTCATCACAAAGTCAGCAGCTCGAAACCACGAGCCTCTCCAAGGGAAAAAGGTGACGCTTTCTACTCCCGTAAAAAGTTATAGTCTTGGAAACCCACGGAGACTCTCAGGCAATGAGTGCTTTGGTTTTTGGTTACTTCCAAAATGTAGATGAACTTTGCTTCATTCTGAGTTCTAAACGACAATTACAGCATGAATACGCCACGTTCGTCATTTGTTGTTGTGAGGTGCTGCCCAGTTGGTTGCAGCTCATAACAACCTTATGTTTTATAGAACGGAATGAGGAACTACCTGATCCTACACCATTCTCACAACTGTTGGTATCCTTGGGGTCATCTTGTGAACAGTCTTCTTTTTCTGGTCTTCTTGACTTTACCAAGCTTAATGCCCTTTCCTAGAAACTAATCCCCCCGGTAATATGTCAAAAAAAACTTGAGTTGAAATTTCACCATCCTTGCTTCTTAGGAGCATTCTGGCTATACTTCTTTCTCTTTTAAAAATCATTTTATTGGGGGCTCATGCAGCTCTTATCACCATCCATCCATCCATCCATCCATTGTATTAAGCACTTTTGTACATATGTTGCCATCATCATTTTCAAAATATTTTCGTTCTACTTGAGCCCTTGGTATCAGCTTCTCATTTTGCTCCCTACTCCCCTCCCCTTATGAACCCTTAATAAATTATTATTTTCATATCTTACATCATCCATTATCTCCCTTCATATACTTTTCTGTTGTTCATCCCTCAGGAAGCTGGGGAGGTCAATATGTCCATCATTGTGATCAGTTCCCCTTTTCTCTTCCCACCTTCTTCCTACCCTCCTGGTATGACTACTCTCATTATTGGTCCTAAGCGGCTCATCTGTCCTGGATTCCCTGTGTTTCCAGCTCTTCTCTGTACCAGTGTACATGCTCTAGTCTAGCCGGATTTGTAAGGTAGAAATGGGGTTATGATGGTGTGGGGGCTGGGGAGGAAGCATTAAGAACTAGAGGAAAGTTGTATGTTTTGTCAGTGCTACACTGTACCCTGACTGGCTCATCTTCCTTGTGACTCTTCCTTAAGGGGATGTCCAATTGTCTAAAGGTGGGCTTTGGGTCTACACTGTGCCCTCCCCCTCATTAACATTGATATGATTTTTTGTTCTGGGTCTTTGATGCCTGATGCCTGATCCCATCAATACTTCATGATCACACAGGCTTGTGAGCTTCTTCCATGTGGGCTTAGTTGCTTCTCAGCTAGATGGCCGCTTGTTTATCTTCAAGCCTTTAAGATCCCAGACACTATATATTTTCATAGCTGGGCACCATCAGCTTTCATTACCACATTTGCTTATACACCCATTTTGTCTTCAGCAATTGTATCAGGGAAGGTGAGCATCACAGAATGGCAGGTTATTAGAACAAAGTGGTCTTTCATTGAGGGAGTACTTGAGTAGAGGCTCAATGTACATCTGCTGCCTTAATACTGAACATATAAATATATGCACATAGATCTATTTCCCTATAGTTATATATAAATATATTTACATATGTACATACCTGTATTTAGATGTCTATAAATGTCCTTTGCCCTAATTCTTTCCTCTATTTCCTTTTACTTTCCTCTTGTCCCGCTATCATGTTCGGCCTTCATTCGGGTTTCAGTAATTCCTCTCGGTTGCATTACCCTTGATCCATCCCTACCAGGAATCCTACGCCCTCCTCACCATCGATTTTAGATTGCTTGTTGTTCCCTTGGCCCTGGGTTTGTTGACACTCCCCTTTCTTTCCCCCGCCTCCCTCTCTTTCATGCCCCCCCCCTCCCCCGGACCGACCCCTCTTTCCCCCCCTTCCCCCGGACCGTCGGTCCATTACTTTCTCCTCCGGATTATTTGTCCCACTTATCTTGTCTAGATAGACATGCAGACATTATAAGTGCACAAACAAGACAAAGCAAAACCAAACCACAAAAGAAAACAAAAACAAAATAACGAAAACAACAACGACAAAAAATGAAAAACCTATAAATAGTTCCAGGACTGTTTGTTGACCTTTAGGAATGTTTTCTGATCATCGAATCTGATAGAGCGCCACACCCTGGCCTCAAAGTCCATTTTTGGTATTACCCAGGACACATTTGCTCATTCTTCTACCAGCCCATGGAATATTCAGTGTTCTTTGCCAAGACTGAGAATCAAAGACATCAATCCTTCAGGCTTCCTTATTCATTGTGTATCTTTCCCATACATCTGAGGTAATTGAAAATACCATGACCTGTTTATCCAATACTTATTGGTCCAGCTGTGAAGATTTGTTTCTTTTTGTTGAGGTATAATACATATTAAAGGGTTCAGTCTTTGATTTTCATCAGTAAGTACTTCAAATCATCTTTGATCTCAGTAAGAAAAGTTATATCACCAGCATATCACCACTTATTAATAAGCCTTCCTTCAGTCCTGAGGCTGCATATAATTGAGTTTATCATAATATTTGCTCAGTATACAGATTGAATACATATACATCTTTCCTGGGTTTCAACCTCATATTATCCTGTACTCTGTTTGAAGGACAGTCCCAGGTTCCACATGAGCATTATGTGCCCAAAAGAATTGATCAATGTTCACCCATTTCAGGAGGTAACATTTTACAAAAACAACAATAACATTGAGGACAGAAATGCAAACTATACTTTCTATTTTATTGGCAAAAAAGAAAGCTTTGCGAACTGACCGAATAGCAATTGAGATGTTTCAACAAATTGAAGCAAAGCCAGGCATACTCACTTGTCTTTGTCAAGAAATTCAGAAGGCAGCTACCTGGCCAACCAACTGGAGGTGGTGCATATTTGTGCCCATTCCCAAGAAGGTGACAGGATGTGGAAATTATCAAATGGTATTAAAATCACATATGTGTGAAATTTTGCAGAAGATACTTTTGATAAATGCTTACAGCAGACATCGGCAGGGACCTGGCAGAAGTTCAAACTGGATTCGGATAAGGACATGGAACAAGGAATGTCATTGCTGATGTCAGGTAGATCTTGATGGAAAGCAGATTCATCTTATCAGAAAGATGTTTACCTGTTCTACTGGCTATGAAAAGATATTGGAATGATGAGGGCAATGAATGTACAAATGTGCTTTACACAATTGATGTGTGTATGGATTGTGATAAGAGTTGTATGAGCCCCTAATAAAATGATTTTTAAAAAATTCAGAGAAAAAAAAATAAATAAATTTTTAAAAAAGATTCTCTCTCTCCCTCCACGTGGACCACCAAGCAGGGCTGAGGTGAGCATGCTACAAAAAAAAAAAAAAGAAAGAAAAGAAAAGATATTGGACATGTGTGGACAGAAAATTGCAAAGTGGAAATTTCAGAAATTAATAGAAACTAAATAGAAAGTACATTTTAAATAAAGAAAACACATGGTTTTAGTAAAGAAGGAACTTTGCTTCTCATAAGATTGTCGCTAGCCATATAGCTTTTACAAAGCCCTGAAAAAATATTGAGTGTACTCTGTACAGGGGGGCTTTAAAACGTTAGTGGAAAAAAGTCCATTATCTTTTGATTCTTATTCTGTTAATTTTTTGAAATTAACAGAAAATTCTGAAGGCCCATCATATTTGCTTAAGGCCCTGAAGGGCAGAGAAGGGCCTCCTTTGGTGTGACGTGGTTCGCTTCATGCGGGGGAAGGGAGGAAAGCCAGTAGTCAGGAGAAACAGGAGTGGATTCAGCTTTTGGGGCTCATGGGTCTGAACTAGCTCAAGATGCTGCCTTTTCCCTTCACCTCCTATCTCCTCACTCAGAGACTTTATTCCTTCCACCTCCCTCCCAGACGAGACCATGTTCTACTCATGCTGCAACTAGATTTTACCTGTCAGAATGTGGCCAAATCACTATTTCTTCTGCCCTCCAGGGGTCATGCATCTGTGGTCAATGATCTAATTATGCCATAGTGAGAAGAAAAAGTGACATTGTAAAACATCGATTGTTTTTATTCTACTTTATAAACAACTGGCTTGAAAATAAAAATTTAAATATTTTCAGCCTGTAAGTTAGATATGCCAGGTGACTGGAAAATAAAGTCCTTTAATTCATTCTTCACATTGATCTTTATTTATTATTTAAAGTATCTCAGGTTTCTGTGAACGATGGAAAATAACCGAATTTTACTGTAATCTAGTAGTTCATTGGGAGGAAAATAAACTTAAAAAGCTGGTATCTCATTGTGACCTATGTTTTTCTGCTTGTTACTGATTTAATTTTTCATTTGTGCCTTTGTTGACAGAGAAAAATTTTGCAGATGGCATTTTCCTATGTAATCAGTTATTGTCCTATCTGATTCATCACCAGACATGGCATTTCAGTAAATAGTGATTCTGCAATTGCTTCCAGGCAGATATGTTGTGTGATGTCAAGAGCACTGGCTGATAACCTTTCCAGTTATATAAGTCAGAAGGAGAAATGGAGAAAATTTTGTATAAATACATAGCTTTAAACCAGTCAACAGCAATGGCTGAATGAGTTCAACAGAATACAGGGCGTTTGTGTGCTTGTGGATAAGAGAGTAACCATTTTAAAAGGTAAAGACTGTTTCTTAAAGTGAATGCCTTCTTATATTGGACTATACATACATACTTATAAACATCAGTGATGTGTATTATTAAACACAGTCTTAATCTAATTGTACAGAGATTTGCCTTATGCTATATGGTATCGGGTCTGGAACCAAGCAAACAGAATCCTTTGTGTGTTTGCTTCTCCTCGTGTAAATTGGGGTATGGAAATTACTATCTTTCCCCAATTTTCAGAAAGAAGTCGGATTTTTTCTTGATATATGAGTTAGTTAATTGTGCCAACCTGGCCGATAATCACATGTGGGGCTAAT
>NW_022103920.1:64563644-64569068 GCF_000313985.2 Echinops telfairi
TGTTGGGTTAATGGGTTAATGTTGGACTTGTGGGCTTGGGCAGCATTAGGTTGGGATGTTTTCGTGATGCACACTTTTTTTATATAAAACTCTCTTATACCTGTTGCTGTGGATTTGTTTCTCTAAAGTACCTAGACTAATACAATATGCAAATAAATGGGCACTTTTACATCATCCAAAATATATAGATGTTTTCATCTTGGGCCACAGAGTAGGTTGATTTAATTTTCCACTTTATTATCATTTAGACAAAGCCCAAAGCTTCCTACTGCTTTGGTTTCAATGGAATATTTTGGAATGATCACTTATTATTCACTATCTAGCAAACTTTAAAAATATAGCCATAATTACACATCACTAATTACAGTACTTCAGTGTGGCATTTAATAAATACACCTTTAAAGTTTTTACAAATGTGTTGTAGAAGAGTTACTATGTGTTCAAATACAGGTTTTATTAAGTGTTATTAAGTATCACATTTGTCACAGTTTTATAGAAGGGAAATTACAAAGAGAAATTAACAAATTTATTCCGCAAACATTTATTGAATACCTATTCTGTGGCAGACCCTTCACAGCTAAAATAATGCCATACACAGCTGAGAACAAAGCTTATCTACTGAAGTAGCATTATTGTGCTTGGATTGTAAATATTTGGGGAAGGTAATTTATCTTAGGTAATAAACTATGGATTTAATTCCTGCTTCAAGATTTTAGGAATTAACAAGATTGTATTTAATCCTTAAACATTTTATGAGGCTTTTTCTTGGTAATTGATATTCATAAACTAAAGTTTTCTGTTTTGTATAGAGGAGTTAAGCTCAGCTAAAATTTTATACTTTACTATCTTCCTTATTAACAAATTCCTCACTTTTAGTGTTAGCCAAGACATCATCCAGGAATTTAGTAATATTCCCTGTTGTCAATGTTACTGAACTGGCTAAACTTGGGGAGTGGGGGAGCAGTTTACAAATGGATAAATTAAATTTTTATCATACTTTATTTTAAATAGTTTTATTGGCATATATTTAACATATCATAAATTTTATCTTTCATCTATATAAAAACTTTTGCAATCATCACCACAATCTATTTCAGAACATTTTTCTTCTCATACACATTGGTAGCTCCCCATTTTCACCTGCCATGCCCCTATCCAGTTACTGTCTCTGTAGTTCTACCTATCCTGTATTTCATATGCAGAAAATTATACAAAACAAAACCAGTCATACAAAATCATATAAAGGAAGCAAAAAAACCAACAAGACCTAGACAAAACAGAAAAACTTCAATCAAAGAGAAAGCAGAAAGTATTGGAAACTGAAACAGCTTTGAAATGGGTCCAAAGGGAGATCAAATGATAGGTTATTACATTTTAACCTAACTATATCTACCATAATCAACTTTACAATGTTCTTGGTGTAAAACCAAGGTTATTTCTATCCTTCCACTATGGTCAGAGGGGATTTACCAGAGACTTAATCCATGTGGTGAAACTGCAAATCGATTTTGGGTTTCCACTATTACCCCTTCTGTAAAATGGGTGTTCATAATATAAGCTCCGGTATTCCCTCCTTTAGGTTTGGATTATTTACAATTTCTTGGATCATACAGCTGATGTGCTTCTTCCATGAGGACTTAGTTGACACCTCACTTAGAGGACTGCTTGTTTGAAGACAAGCCTTTTAGACCCCAGACCCCACTTACTCTGATAGCTGGGCACTATGTGGTCTCTTCATCACACTTGCCAGTACCCCTCAGATCTCGGTGATCTCTTCATGAGGTTGAACATCAAGCAGGGCTATGCCATCAGAGCTAATTGTTCTTAGATTGGGCCTAGAAGTAAGTTTGAGCCTAAAATCCATTCATATATCTCTGGTTCATTTTAGAGACATCCTTATTTTATGGTAGAGAACATATATATGTCATCTCCCTGGGCATAAACTCATTCTATTGATAGTGTGATTAATTTAGCCAATGATATAGAATTAAAACATTGTTGAGAAAAGGAAATTATACAAGTATAGGCTGGCTTCAGACTGCAATACATGAATTGTTGATTTATACAGATTTAACTCTTAAGTGACTGGATACTATTTACATAAACAATGGGGCTTAGTGATAGGGTGGGTAAAAGATTCAATAACATCATCATACTTAAAAAACCTAAATCGTTTTGTTTCTCGATATACCATATGAGACAGTTTATTGTGCCACCCTGGCCGATAAACACAAGTGGGATTAACTGAAGGGCAGAGAGATAAATGGCTTGGTGAGCCTCGTCTTTCTTGTCTCTGGCTCTTTGATCATCGGACCAATGTGCGGCTGCCTTGCTTGTTCTGTGCCTCAATTTAAAGGCTACACTACCTGTGGGACTCCTAGCCTGTGGACTCTGTCACTGTAAGTTGAGGTCCCTTTAAGACATCTCTGGAGCTGGGGACTGGTGGTTGGTGACCTGGCTGGCAGTTGGTGACCTGCCTTCTGATTGGCTGCTGTGCCGACATAGCCTAGCTCTCTCTATAAATAGAGGAAGATCTGGCAGCAGACTGAACTTGAAGGACTGCTAGTCCCTCACAACTCTCTCACGGGAGTGAGTTGAATTGAGCCATTTGTAGTGCTTTATAATTTAACTGTTTCTTTCTTGTATTATATATTTATCTATATATGATTTAACAGTTCATTTCTTATTATATATCTAATTATCTTTATAAATAAATATATTGAATTATCAGCAATTTGGTTTTATCTCTCTAGAGAACCCTAACACACCATGTATTATAGACTGCTTGTGATAATTAACACATTAAAATAGATCATTAATAAATTATATTTGTACTTAAACTAAACTAGGCAAAAGTCTGTACTGTTCTCATAATTATAAACCATGAAACCAAGCCTAGTCACCAACTTTATTTACTAATATGAGAGCTTGTGGCAAAAATGGAATTAAAAACTAAAAATTAAAAGTAGAAATTTTATTTCTCAACATGAAATTTTTGTGAACAATCATACCATCCATTTAGTCCATCCCTAAAGGACCTGGGGATTTAATCATGTTAGTTCTGTCTTTTTTCCATTATTAACTGAAGAGAATAATAATTTTTACACCTAACATTCAGAAACAAAAAGAAGTCAAGAGTCACATTAGGCAGGTGTGCTGTGTGATGTCGGGTGGATACCTGGTGATTCTCATTGAAACTCTCACCAGATTGCTCTTGTTTGATGAGAAGAATGAACAGGAGCATTGTCATGATATAGGACTCTGGTGAAGCTTTCTTAGTTGTTTTCCCCCTGAAACTTTGGCTAACGTTCTTAGAACCTTCTCATATTGAATGGAAAGTCAACAAGCAAAATGCTTTGATGACCCCCCCCAAAATAGTTGTCATGACCTTCATTCTTGACTAATAGCCCACTTTTCTTTGACTGGACCATTTCCATCTCTTGGTAGTCATTGCTTTTATTCTGCATTGTGCTCAGAATTGTGCTATTACATCTCCTGTTACAATGCTTTGAAAAAATGCTTCACAACCTTTATAATTAAAATATTTTATTGTGATGTAATTCACATATCATGAACTTTCATAGTTCAGTCATATTTTAAAAGAATTGTCTATACATGACCACAACCAGTTCTAGTGCATCCTGTCCCCTCCTGTAGTCATTATTTGTTCCCCAATTCCTTTCAGCCTCCCTTTCCCACATCCCTGATAAACATCAATTCCTGTCTGTATACATCCACCTCTTTTGCACTTCATAAACTGTGAAACATCCAAAAATGAAAACAGTATATTAAAAGAAAGAAAAGACCACTGGCAATATTAAAATAAACCTGAGTAAAATCCGCTGTCAAAAAATAACCAAGAAATATTTAAAACTAGAGAAAATCCAAAATGGGTCAAAAGGGACATCAAGTGATATCATATTATAATATAGTTCCATCTGACATAATCAAGTTTACAATAATCTCTGTCAGCAAGGTTATTCATGACCATTGACTGTGGTCAGAGGGGATCTGTCAGAGGCTTAATCTGAGGTTTTGGGCTCCCATTGTTATCCATAGTTTTCTGCAAATTGGGTGTTCACAAGCTTTGATATCTTTTCCTCCATTGTATTTGGGTTTTTATTATTGTCATCTTTGGATCATACAGGCTAGTGTGCTTCCTCCATGTGGATTTAGTTGATGCTTCATTTAGATGACAGCTTGTTTGAATACAAGCCTGTAAGACCCCAATGCTATTCTGTTTGGTAGCTGGGCACCATCTGTTTACTTCTTCGGTGATCTCTTCATGGGGGTGAGTATTGAACAGGGCCACATCACACGAACAAAATGTTCTTGGATTGGCGCTAGAATTCAGTGGGATCCCAGAATCCATTCAATTGTCCATGGATTATGTATAGCTGTGTTTCACTTTAGAGGCCTTATTATCCTTTTATGGCAAAGAACATTATCAATCATCCCCCTGGCTTCATGATCTTAATCCCACTTGTTTAGAAGTTCCTGAAAGCTTGATCCAGGCACAATAGTTTGGTACTCAATAATCAGAAAGTGTACTTCATTTATCAGTCCGACTCTTGTACAGTGAATCAATTGAGATGTCTGTGGTGTTGGCTATTGTTTCTACTGTTAATCACCAGGCCTCTTCAAGTAGGGCATGAACAGAATTGATGTTTTCCTTCCAGATCAATGTGGACGATTTGCCATTCTGGGCTTCATCTTCACTATAATCACAGTCCTTCTTAAAATGAGTTTCCCATTTGTAAACTGCTGACCGGAGTAGAGGGAAGCATCTTCCCCATTAACCTTCCCTAAAGCACCAGTGATTTCGCCATTCTTCCACCCACATGTTACCATGAATCTGATGCTTGTTCTTGCTTCAATTTTAGCAGAATTGATGTTGCTTTTCAAACTGATGTTTTATTCATCTCAGTGCCTCAAACTATATCCCATTCAGGCATGTTATAACAAATTAATGTACGTTTCATTTGGGTACAAATATTTTTTTGAAATACACGCATTTTTTTTCCTAATACACATTTTCCATTAACTTTTTGTAGACCCCTTTTATAGCCCACCAAACCCCCAGTCTTAGGAATCAAAGTATTAACCAACTAATTGATGAATTTATTCATTGTTATTTTCTATTGGAAAAACTTCCTACCATTTGGTTGGTAGTTATTATACATAAACACATATGCCTACTCCAAAGCAAATCCACACAGATACAAACACATAAAAAGTAAACCTTATTTTAAAATTAAGAGAGTATTATTAATAATATAGAGTTTTTACTTTAAAATAATGTACTTTACCATCATTATGTCATAAGCTTTCCTAGTTAATTTTAAATAGAACTTGATTGACAAAATTTAAATTCATATGCTTACATTTATGTAAAATAGAATCTATTTCTGTTTTGGGGTATGT
>NW_022103920.1:64571012-64595442 GCF_000313985.2 Echinops telfairi
AAAGAAAGTATAGAACACCTAATTTAAAGATCACAAGTAGCTATCTTGGATTACTTTATAATATGTATGAATAAATGTGTAATATTTATAAGTAATATTATTAGAAAATTATAAACCTTACTAAGTAAATTATAGAAATTTACTTGCACTTATAGGGAAAAGATTGAAAATAAATTCCTCAGAACCATATTGGTTCACCATTTTCGGCATCAGAGTTCATTTTCGGGTAGTGCTTTGTGCAAAGAGAGATAGATCTTTGTTCTGTACTGCATAACAAAACTACTTGTTCTTTAGGGTACTCGAAGATGAAATCAGGACACTTTCATGTCTACATACTAACGTTAATTCCACTCAGGAATAAATGTCAAGTATTAGAGTGGAAGAGTGTCCACATATATGAACCTTTCCCCCTACATCTGCTGGTGTTCTCTGTGTAGCAAATGAGGGTACAACTGTAGCCAAGAGGGAGGCCAGGGACCTGGATGTTTGTCCCTTGCTGCTTCCTCCATGTCTAGCACAGAGATGATTATCAAAAATATTTGTTAAATGAATGAATTAATGCAACTATAACCTGCAAACAGAGAAATATTTATTATAAGGAAGTAGATTGTTTAATTTTGGATTTTCAGATTTTTATATTGAGCATATATTTTATAAACAATACTAAGTGCTCTTAAATAAGTGAAGTATGAAGTAGTTTCATGAAGAGGAAAGTAAAATCTTTGCCATAAAACTGTACAATTTTTTTATGCATACAACGAGTATTTATTAAAGACCTGCTGCCTTCCAGGCTCAAGTAGCTGAGAAGATAGTAGTGAAAGCAAAATGTCTAGCCTGTGTGTGAAGCAACTTGGTCTCCTTCATTAATTCACCATTTAGTGAGTGCTGACCAAGAATAGGGTCTTTGATTGGGAAAAAAAAAAGCTTGGTGTGGGAGCGTGCTTCAAAAACTTCACAGAAATATTACGTTTTAATTCCATTTCCCAAGAACTTTTTGAATGGCCTTCTCTATTGGGCATGAGGGGAACCACCAGCATGTTTCAGAACATCCATGGCTTGGCTATATGACTCGTTGGACATGTCTTCAGAACGGAATTATTTTATGAGTTGATTCATTGATAGAGTTAAAAAATGCTGAAGAGAGACTTTAAAAAAAATCATTTTATTGGGAGCTCTTACGGCACTCGTCACAATCCATACATGCATCCATTGTGAAAAAGATGTTTTTGCAACTGTGATCCTCAGAAACTGGAAAGTAGTTCATTATTGTGCTATATCATAGTCTTTCCGATAATAGAAGCAAGATTGATAAACTCCTAACAAGTATTTCAAAAGTGCCTTCTATACGAATAGCTGGTAGACAATGGGAGGACAGTATTAGCTATCAGAGAGCTCACTAGTGTAGCAAAAAAAGAAATAGAGCTTCTGCAGCAAGACCACAGGGTAAAGTCATAATGTGGAGAAGGGAGCTTTTAATATATCAAAATTTTGGTGAATTCAAAGCAACATCCACGTGGTGTACTATTTCACAGGACGTGTGTGGTACACCAATGAGGGGAACGATATAAAGATACATAAGACTCCGTGACTGTGATTTAGAGAAGTAGCAATTTTCAGTGTATTTGTGGAAAATTAGAAAACTCTACAAGCCACTCTAACATAATAAGTAGAATAAAATAGATTTGTTACGTTCCATCACTCCGATAGCTATAGGGTTTTAACAGAAGAAGATGTGCCATTTCGGGGGAATCAGGGAGCCATCAGGCAGCAAGTGACTTGGGGGTGTTGTTAGATGCTGTGCGTCAGTTGCTAATCAAAATGACTCCCTGTGACATTGGAGAAATTCCCCCCGAGATGTTCTTGTCTGTAACCGTTAGTGAGGCCAACACCAGCTCGTTCTCGCGGGAAGCCACTGTGTGGATTCCGATGGCCAACCTTTCAGTTTGCAGTCTTTCAGCCATCACGCCATCAGAGGTCCTTAGGTAAGCACAGAGTAATTTTTTTTCTTACTAATTTTACAATGAACAGTTCTATTATTAAAGAAGGTTTCTGGGAAATGAAATGCTTCATTAGGCAGGTTTTAGGAACACAGAAGCACATCATGGTATGATATTACACACGTCACTCTTAGTGCCAGATAATCAAGGGTAATATAACTTGGCCAGTGGGATAGTGTAATTTTAATGGTCATGAAATATTTTGTTAAGTAGTCTGTGATATTTTCTCATATACTCTGTGGCCTGGGTTTCCTTCTAGCATGTGCTCTTTATCCAGGTTTCGTTTTCTCACTGACGTCATAGAAATTCTAATGTATACAGCAAATGTTCACGAACTTGTTTGGCTTGCTTCCACCTTGTCAGAAAATAAATTACTTAGCACCAACATGACAAAAATTGTATTATACCCCATTATGCAGGAAAAAGTGAAGGTATCTGCTTTTTTGGTATCTGCTTTTTAAGGCCCCTCTGGGGTGTCCCAGTGTCCCCAGGAAGCAGTATCACCCACTTTGGTCAATGCCCATCTACAGGGAATAGAATTTGCAAAAAAGAGATCTTATGTGGACATCAAATAAGTTAAGTTTTCTAGAGTTGGATAATGATGTATTTTAATACAGCTATACCAAAAACTGTCTGTAAAAGTAGCATATTTACTTCTATTAACTAGACTTTTTATCTTGTGAAATTAAATATAATATCATGTTCACTCCAGAAAATTCCAATTTCTCAGTGCTTCTTGAAGGGCTGGTTGTCCTTTCCTCATCAAACCCTTCTAAATATTTTAGGGTTTTTTCAATGATGGCTTAAATTAGCTACTACTATTTCTTATCGTTCCTTTGGTATGATCCTAAGTTATAATCCTCAAGCACAGGGTAACTTAAGGAAGCATCCTTGAACTATTTAGTCATGAAATGAGATGTTTCTCAAATTGTGGGGTTTTTTTTTTTGCAGTTTAGGAACTATTGGTGAGTCTTAACAGATGTTTCTATTTCCTAATATTTTATTTAGATGATTTAGATGAAAGTTTCAGAGCAAAATGTGCAAATGGGTTTTCTATTAAAATTTACACATTTTGTTTGGTGGCGTTGGTTGCAAACCCCATGAGGTAACAGCATATCTCCCACTCCCTCTATTTGTTTACTCTTTATATTCCTCTTTCTTTCCTGTTTCTCCCTGCCTTCTATGCTTTATTCCTGGACAAATGCTGCCACCTTTGATGTCATACGGTTGATTATCCTAAGACATGTTTACTCTATAGACCTGGCTATTGTTTGACTTAAAGTTGAGTCATAGAGGTGAATTCAGTTTCAGGCCTGAAAGATATTTAAGGGACACACTCTTAGCAGTTCCACTAGTCTACATAAAAGCAATAGGCTTGGTCATTTTTTTATGATGTTGAGTTTTGTTATATACCATATATTTTTTTTCTCTATTCTATCCGTGACCTTCAATAGAGATCCCTTTGGAGCGGTCAGCAGTGGTAATCCAGTGTCATGTAGTTCTTCTGGTCTCTGGGTCATGCAAGCTGGGGTTATATGGTCCATTCGTCCTATGAACTAATTGTTTCCCAGTATCTTTGATCCCCCACCCCCGTTTTTTGGCTCAGGATCACGAGAGATCAATAGTTGTACTTTAGATGATTCTCTTCAAGCTTTTAAGCCCCACTACTCCTCAAAAGTAGGATGTAACACATTATCCTTGTGGACTACGTTATGCCAGCCGGCTTTGTTCACCATGTTTTTGATGTGTGGGGTATAAGTTTTTAAAATTCCATGTTAGGGGCTTATGAAAATTAAAGTCGTTAGACTGCTGTACTTAAGGGGAAGTTGTAATTTGAGAAAAAAATGCCTATTTGGAAGATTATAACCATATGCCTGTTTTTTCTCTCTCTCTTTGGTTGCTCTTGTGGCTCAATTTGCACAGTGATTTGAAATGGTGCTTCAACTATGTATTGCCTTTGCTCGTCATCGAGCCTGTGCCTGATCGTTCAGAGGAGCGACCCACAGGGCTTTGAGGGGCCTGGCTGGGGGTTTTACCTTTCTGACCCATGTCTTAGGGACTAAGTACTCCAAGCAAGTAAGTCATTAGCCATTATTTTCTTACCTTAGAAAAATCTTAGCGTTTTGTACTATGAAAATTGGAACCATGTTAGCTACTAATTTATGAGGGGATGTATTATTTTGGGTTTGTAAAGGTATTTGGGGAGATATGAATATGGTAAGTTTGAGTTTTCAAATGATTATATCCAATTTTGGTGACCATTCATTTTAATTTGTTTTTAGCAGATATTTTTGGTCATTTAAGAGACTTCATACTAAGAGACTTCAAAAAGTTCGTGGAAAAATCTCATTCTATCCATTTGTAACTGCAAACATTATGTTTTCCATTTTGCGCTTCTTCTTAGTCCTTATGACAGAGGAATTTGCCTTTACTTCTCTAGTCCACTGGCCTAATGATAACGAAATACCAAAGCAAGTCAACAATCCACCCCTCACAAAAACAACCTGATTTCCATTGTGAATTTGTCTTGAGTGACAACTAATTCACATATACATATGGAGACACAAAATAATATCTAACAGATGGTATCGCTGCAAAGCAGGATTTATAAGATTATTATCAGCTGGTTTATTGAGATACTCCTGTGGTTACGCTGACAGCAGACACAAACATTACTTAGAATAATAAACCTTGGCACAACAACCTCCCCCCCCAAGTTCTGTTAATCCCTCAAAGGAGCTTATTGCATATTTAATATAAATTTCTTAATGAAGATCTAAAATAATCTCACAGCCAGTATGCATTTGGAAATTTAATAGACAACAGTTGCAAAATCAATAATTAAGGGAGTAGCAACAGCATTCATTACAAAAAGTTTTGCTAAATTTGGTTAGTGCATGTCAGGATCCCTTGGCGCTAACATGAGAATTTGGTTTGTTTTTTGTTTCCTTTTTCTTTCCTTTTTTCATTTTACAGATTGGTCACTTTTGAATATAATTCGAAACAAAATCTTTAGCTTGTTTAAGCTTGAAATGAGAGTTGCCTTGTGTATTTGGACATGAGTTACATGTGGAATTCGTGGTGCAGTAATCTAGGGAGGACAGTTGAAGTTTGAGAAAGACATAGCATGCACACTTGAATGCAGCTTGTTTACTTTTTCTTCTAATATGTTGTGATATTTCCCTTTTATATTCTAACAGGATGACAGGAAGATACTGTCATTCTTATAACTAATATAGTTGGAGCCTCTAGAATGTACAGGGACTAGTTGTTGCTATTACTTCAGATAGGCAACACATTAAAATATCCGTAATCTTTGTGTATTTCATATGCTGTAGGCATACATACAACTCCCTTAAAGAGAAGAATAAGACAAAGCCCACAAAAACCTGGATTCTGTATGGAAAAGAATTGGGTTGATTGGTGTAAGAAAGAACAGATGTAGGAGTTAGATTCTCAGGAATCATTTAAGAATAGCAAGCTTTCAAAAAAAAAAAAGAATAGCAAGCTTTCATTCGACATCTATTGGATGCTAAGATATTGGGTTAAATATTATGTGGTATACAAGAGAGCTTCAGGAAATTCATGGGGAAATGGAAGAAAAAGATAATGGAAATTTTCCAGGAACTTTTTGAAGTCCCTCTTTATAATTGATAAAAGTGTCAGAGATACAAAAACGATCACAAAATAGTTTATTCTCCCAAAAGATATTCATAGTCCAAATGCAGGTATAATGATTATTGACAATGAAGACGGTTTAAATTGGTACGGCTAATTTTGGAAAGCATTTTGGCAATAAGTATCAAGAGTCACAGAGATGTTAATGTATTTTGACAGTAATTCCCCTTTAGGATTCTATTCTAAGGAAATAATCTCTGTACAAGAAATTTTGTGTGCAAAGAGATGGAATATCTACTAAGTACAGTACTTTTCCATTTCCATAAATGACATGTATGATTGAGTTAGAAAAATATAAAGTTTCTTCATTTTATAACTTAAGTCAATATAAGATACAGAATTGTATATGCAGTATGATCACTGCTAAATAAAAAAATCTAGAAAAAGATTAGGTTTGCTAAGGAAGATATATGGGGTGCTTCATTATTTCTGGGTTTCCAAGTTTCTGATTAGGCAATAATGAGTACTGTATATTTTCAATGATAGCACATGTTTTTCATGAGGAGGCAATACATTCACTTAAGAGCAGTTTTTACTTACTAGACAAACTATGGTGAAAGTAAGATCGATTGAAGAGGATACTTAGGAGAGGTGTTGGCACATTCGGGCTTAAAAGCTATAGTTAGCTGATCACAGAGTTCCACATCTGATCATGATTTGTCAAAAAACCTATTTTTTGTAACCCAGGCACATTTTCAACAGAGGGAAAGGCGATTTGAATCCTCCCTCATGTATGTAAGGAACCCAACCCAACCCAACCCACTGCCCTTGAGTTGATTCCAATGTATAGCCACCCGACATTGGGTTTCTTAGGCTGTGAATCCTGACAGGCGCAGACAGCCTCCTCTTTCTTCCATTGTACAGCTGGGGGGTTGGAACCAAGGTCCGTGGTTAGCAGTCCAACAGCACCACGAGGAGGGCTCCTTGTATGGGAGGAGAGACCCCGATAGAATGACCTGGAGGTCATTTTCCGCGTCGCATTGGAAATTGCATGGCTCAAACCTTTATCGTAGATCGTCCTACTGCCAATGTCATTCCATCACTTAAAAATTATATCCCTCTCCCCCACCAAAATGTTGTGGGCTGCTAGTTAGAGTATTTATTTGTCTAAACACCTCACTTCTTTTTCTCTGTGAAAACACTCCTGATTTGAAGAGATTCCTCTGTAACCTTATAAATAATTAGTTTATGAGGCCTAATTTTGCTAGAAGTGCTAGGAACTCTCGTCCTTTTTGGGTTCTACTAAGATAAAACCCTTTCAGATTTCCTGAGATTCCTCAGATTTGCTGATATGTGAAGTACATCTCATTGCACTGTTTACATGATTTAAGCAGTAATATGAATTCTTTGATGTGCTTATTTTCGTATGCAAGATGCCTCTCGGGAAAAAGGTTTTGTGGAAAACTTTTCTCCACCAACCTTTATTTTCTTTTGAAGTGCTGGCCACATAATACAGTAACCAAGCACACTTGTATTCTCTCCTGTGCTCACGTAAGTATATGATCTGGGACAAGTTGTTAAGCTTCCTCTCAACATTGATCCTTTGTCTATTCCTATGTGGATTACATGGGATGTCTGAGATTTTTTTTCTAGTGTCAGGAGTCATGACTATCTCTTTAAAAACTAAATTGGGATTTTTGCCATCAAATGTCAACCTTTAAACGACTACTCTGATGGGGCCTTAGGGGCGTCTATTGCATAATGAAGGCACTTTAGGCACTGATTAATCAGGTTTTCATGATGGTTGGGGAGAAATAGTCCAATAGTCCTGGTAGGTAAATTGTCATACTTTATACACCATTTCAAAGATCCTTACCCTTGATAGAAAAGTCTGTCCTTGGAAATGATCATTAGACCACTGATCAAAAAAACCAAAAACTATTAAAATACCTTATTATTGTTTATATGTTTATAAATGTTGACTTTTAAAATTAACAGTCAGATTAGCATAACATATATACTTGAGTATAAGCCGACCCGAATATCAGCCGAGGCACCTAAAAACTGCATTAAAAATGTGCTTTAAAATTCAGTTTATACATGACTGTATATAGTAGATTTTTTCCTAATTTTTTTAAAAATTAAAAGATCATTGGGGGTTCTTATAGCTCTTATGACAATTCACACATCAATTGTATCAAGCATATTTGTATATAGGTTGCCAGCATTATTTTCTAAACATTTACTTTCTATGTGAGCTCCTGGTATCAGCTCCCCCTTTTTTTAATTGATTTTATTTTTTTTGCTGTTAAGAACTTACACATTAAAACATGTGCCCATTCCGCCCTGTCTACATGTGCAAGGTGGTGACACTGATAGCATGCTTCAAGTGTGTAGCCATTCCGTCACATCTTTTTGGCATGGTTTCTCTCTCATTAACATAAACTCCCTGTCCTCTAAGGGTCTCATCTAATCTGTCGAGTTGCTGCAGTCAATTTGATCCCATATAGATACATCTTAAAAGAGCACAATTCTCAGAATGACCTTTTTTGGTTTTAAGAAGACATCAAGGCATATATTTGGCTTAAGGTTTAGAGATTATCTCAGGACAAGCATTTCAGGGGTTCATTCTCCTATAGCTCCAGAAAGCCTGCAGGCTATGAGAATTTGAAATTTCCCTAAACATTGCCAAGGTGGATAAACCTAAGTATTATTTATCTAAGTTTGTTAAAAAAAATGTTTCCTGTCACATCAGATTTGAATATTTTTGTTACTTCTACATTTGTGTCCTATTTTTAGTTTTGCTGAAGAAATTACAATTCTGATACTTTCCTCTGTCCCCCCTTGGGGTTAACTGGCACAGAAATATAATGTTGTTCGTGTTAGCCAGGGAGGCCAAGCCATGAGATCTGTATGAGAGCTACCCTTATTTTCATCCAAAATGCACATATGGTGTGGGCACGCCAGTAATGTGAGTTTACGCAATGTTTCTGTTCATGTACACAGTCTGTTGCTCAGCACCAGGTCTTCTCTGCCAGAAACCCAGCTACCCTGCTGCTTTTGTGGCACTGCCCGATGAAGCGAAGTAGCTTGAAATGACCACAACGACATTTATTTAACTTTAGCAACTTTGTTTTTTAGAGTTATGTTGCAATTAGAACGCCAGGACTGGAGTTTTGTACTGAGCTACCCTAGATTTAATACATAGGTCTTACCAAATTTGTGTATGCTTAGAAGGAAAAAGCAAATTTTGAAAATACGAGCCTCTTTTGCTTATAAAATGAAGTTTTCTGTCTCTAATTTAGAAATTATTATTATTTATTTATATTTTGATAGTGACCTAGTTGTCATTGTTTTCACTGCCATAGATTTTTTAATACTAAACAATCAGCAGGGTGAGCAGTGCATGCTGGGAGGACAACTGTTCCCTGTTTCCCACAGCCATCCTCGCTCCAATCCGTGTGTGTGTGTGTGTGTGTGTGTGTGTGAATCTGTAGTAAATGGTCCTTATATTTTCTTTTGTTCGTTTTTACTGTCATAACTTCTTGAGACTGTAGAAATACCTAAAAGCACACCATATTTGTGCTGTATTCACACACCTAAAGATTCTTTCTTGAAGGACACATTTCATCTGAATCTTTAGGTGATGGAAAAGTAGCATGCGGGTATGTACTTGGTGTAACTGGTGCTGTCTGAGTATTTCACATGGACTTTACTGAGGATTCGTGTCTCTCTGTGTATTCTCACACTGACAGGAGGACACCAGCATGGGTACATAGAATATTTACATAGAGTTTGTATTTCTTCCCAGAAATAACAGGTCCAATTCCTTGCTGCTTATCAATATTTTAAAAATTATTTTTAATGCAGAGATTTTGTTTCTTGCCTACTCTGTTAAGAACTAAGCTCAATTTTTCCCCATACAAGAACTATTTAATGCTTATTTTAGGAATGCTATGTTCTTAGAAACAAGCCTTTTATCCATAACATTTTAAAGTAATTAAGTCATTGTATATATGAATTCATTAAATTTTTCTCATACCACTTATATTATAGACAGCTATAGGTATTAGAACTTTCCAATGTAAGTTAATAGCCATATGTGTATATATAAAAATCATTTAAGTAATATCAACTTACAGTTTGTCTAACTTTTTATTCTATGTAGAGAGGGGAAAAAGAATTGCATATACTATCCTATATGTAAGAGCTGAGTGCAATTGACAGTGGGCTGAAGCACCAACTGCATAATTGGAAAGAGCTCATGAAAGCTCTCTCAGAACATTTTAACTGAAAAGTCAGTAGACTCTTGCACAACCTTCCTTCTCAAGTGGGTTTCAGTTGGAGAATAGTTTGAAGAGGGAGAATTCCAGTGCCAACACCCCCAGCATACTGACACAGTCCCTGTAGAAATCACCGGGAGGCAAGGCACACCCTTTAAACAGTCGACTGTTAACTCAAAGATTGGCAGTTTGAACCCACCTAGCCACTCCAAGGGAGAAACACTTGGCCGTCTGCTCTCAAAAAGATTCCAGCCCAGAAACTGTCACCCATGGGACCCGAGTGTACAGGAGTTGAAATCAACTGGGTGACAACTCACAAGACTGTGCAAAATGATCACTGAGCTGGATCGGAAAGACGTAGGGCCTTTTGTTGAGCTACATAAGTGTGACATTTTTTCTTTTCCTTAAAAAAAATATTAAATTTCTACCTGTTAACAGGAGACCAAAACCACTGTTCTGTATTTCAACTTTTTAAATCATTGAAGTATTTCCTTGAAAGGAAAATGGATTCAGAATTGGTGTTTATTTAGTCAACATTTTTATCACTGCGTAAACTAAATCTGTTTAACTTGGTTAATAAAGTACAATTCTCTAAACATTTTCTCTAATATGATTTTGAAATATCAGGCCATTCCATTTATTTCAACAAATATTTCTTGAATACCTCTTTTGCAATCCACTGCCCTTGAGTTTAGTCCACACTTGCTCTCACTCGCTGCGTGGTATCAGTTCTCGCACAGAGCGGCCCCACAGGGCAGAGGAGAGTGGCTGCTGGGGTTTCTGAAGCTGCACGTCTTTATAGAAGCAGAAAGCCTAAGCTTTCTCCCATAGAGCAGCGGGCGGGTTTGAACTGCCCTTGTGCTTAGCGGCCCAATGTGTAATCCCCTATGCCACCATGACTTCTCTGTAAGAATAAGACTTTTTAAAATTATGTTTCCATATTTTGGTAATTTTTACTGCACTGCCCAGTACCAGTAGCTAAATGTGACTGCTGAGCACTTGAAATGTGGCTAGTCAGAATTCAAATGTGCTGGAAACAAAAACTACATACTCATTTTGAAAGCCTGTGAAAAGACTGTAAAACAGCTCCCTAATACCTTATGTTAATTACACATTGACATTATGTTATTTTTTACATAATAGGGTAAATAAAATACTAAACCCATTAAGAATATTAAAATATTACATACCCCACTACCCATTGCTGTCTAGTCAATTCTGACTCATGTAAACAGACTCCCATAGACAAAATAGAACTGTCCCTTCCAAAACCAGACTCACTGCCATCGAGTTATTTGACTCATAGTGACCCTATAAGACAGTGGAAATGCCCCTGTTTTCAAGACTGTAACTCTTATGGGAGTAGAAAACCAAGCTGTTCCCCAGTAGAACAACTGGGAAGTTCAAACTGCTTACCTTATGGTTAACATCCCAATACATAACTACAGTGCTGCCAGGGCTCCTGAAGCATCCCTTCAGGTCTTCAAATGTTTACAGAAGCACACTGCTGGGTCTTTTTTTTTTTAAATCATTTTATTGGGGGCTTGTACAATTCCCATCACAATCCATACATCCATCCATTGTGTCAAGCACATATGTACACTGCTGTGTCTTTTTTGCAGGGAGCGGCTAATGGGTTCAAATCATCGACCTATGGTTGGATCCTAGTCACTGCATTACCATTGTTCCTTAAAATATTCCATATCATATATTAAACATTACTTAAAAAAGACTTTACTAGTATGAGTTCCAGAAAATTTTACATTGCATTTGAAACCCACATTATAGTTTGATTGGATGATGATGGTATAATAGGTTTTAAAAAAAATCCTTAATATGTGTAGTGCATCTTAATTATTAATAGCATATTTGATTTCCATTATAGAAGTCTGAGAGGCCCAATTATTATTATTCCCTCTTCAAGGGTTGCAGGTTGAAATAGCTGTTCTTTGACATTGTCATCCCTGGAACCATAGTCTGAGATAACACCAGTAGATGACATCGTAATAAATGGAGAAAAAAATTAAAGTTATCAGTTATTTAATTTTGCTTGGATCCCCAGTCAATGCTCATGGGAACAGTAGTCAAGAAAACAAATGACATATCACATGGGCAAATCTGCTGCAAAGAACCTCTTTGGAGTTTTAAAGAGCAAAGGCCCCTTTGACAACTAAGGTACATTTGGCGCAAGCCATGTTACTTTCAGTCACTTCAAATGCATGTATCAATGTATAAGGGAGACTGTAGAAGAATTCTTGCATTTTAATTATGATGTCGAGGAAGAATATTGGAACAAATTTGTCTTAGAAAAAGTATAGCCAGAATGCTCTCTAGAAGTGATGGTGGCAAGACTTTATTTTATGTATCTTGAACATGTGTATCAGAAGAGACCGGTCCCTGGAAAAGGATTTCATACTTGGTAACGTAGAGAATCATCGAAAAGAAGAACTTAATGACATGGATTGACACCGTGACTGCAACAATGGGCTCAAACATAAAAACAATTGTAAGGATGGCCCAGGACTAGCCAGGCTTTTGTTCTATGGTACACAGGGTCCATAAGAGTCACAGCTGACCTGGTCACACCTAACAAGACCACTACCCAGGGTCAAGACATTAAAATATATATAATCTCTGAGAACTGTAAAATCAATCACCTTCCTCCCCATCCCACCTAAAAGGAGTATTTATATTGCTGTCCAGTGTGAATCAAAGCTACCCTGGAGGACAGTATGAAACTGCCCCAGAGGGTGTCCAGACTGTACAGCTATGGACGCAGATCAGGTTGCTCCTATGCAGTAGAGTGGTTGATGCGTTCAAGCCATGCGACCTTTCAGTGAGCAGCCACGCGCTTTGCCCAGTGTGCTCTGAGGGCTCCTTGTCCTTTGTGGGGGCACCAAAGAAGGAGGAGCCCCGGGGTGCAGTGGTGAAGAGTTCAGCTAGTAACTGAAAGTGCCCTGTCTTGAAACCATCAGCCACTCCACAGGAGAGCACTGTGGCACTCTGCTTCTGGAAAAATGATAGCCTTCCGAACCCAATGGACCAGTTCTCCAGTCTGTTGGAATGAGCCTGAAGGCAACACTTGTTTTGTTTTGAACAATGAAGAAAGGAGCCCTGGGGGCAGTGGTCCCTGTGCCTTGCCTGGCTGCTAATTGAAAGGTTGGGGGTTTGAGCCCACCAGTCACTCCGCAGGAAAACATTGAGCAGTGTGCTTTCACGAAGATGTACAGCCCTGGGAAACCCTATGCGGCAGTTTTACTCTGTCTTTTGGGCCACTGTAAATGCCAGTCAGACACTGGAGAACTGGTCAGATGCCTCCCAGAGACCATCCATGTTCCAGACCAACTGGCGCTTTTCGTGCGAAATTTAAAAGCCTGAGCTCCATTTTATATGTGATTAGGACGTCGCCTCAGTAACATCCTATTTTAAATTCAGATAGAGAAGAATAAGTGCTTTGCTTTAAATTGTAATATTTAAAACACAGAGATGAAACACTGTTATGAGGGGCATCGTTTCTAATTGACCACAGGGTCAGGTCACTTTCTGAGGAAATTCTGCGTGCCGCATTGTCTCCCAGTTCTGGGCACTAGCCTGAGGATAGGGTATCTGGCAGTCTTTTATAACAATTAATTTGTTATAGATAAGGAGAAATGATTTAGGAAGTAAATCTTTCCTGATAAAAAGTTTAAATTGTTGTTTAATGAACAACAGCATTCACACATCTAGCATCAAGATGGATTCTAATGCCGATTGCACTCATTTGCTACAAGTTTGGGAAACAGGTGATTTCTGTTTGATTTCCATTGAGTCACTTAATTCAGCAAATGCACATAATTTCTAAGTATCTACTTCGATCATAGTTTTGTGTTATCCCTGGCAATATACTAAGATCTACCCAGAGAATGCATGGTATGGTCTCATACTCAAAAATTGTTTGAGTTTGAGGGCGGGGGCGGGAAATCAATCTCATTTTACACTTTGTAAATATAAATCAACAGAGGAAAAAGAAAATGCTGAAACCAGAGCTAGAAACATAACCCCCATACTTTAGAGTTCCTTTCTTGGGGTCTAGTTGATGCAGGAAAGTTAATGTTTATGTTAAGTAAAGATACATGTCGCGTTCTGATATTTTAAACCCATAAGCATTTACTAATATAAATGTATACACTTGTTATGGATTAAAAATACTGCTGCTGTGAAGGTACTTGTTACGTTTATTGATGCTGGCCTCCGTGTAGAATTAGAAAAGGGATACAGCACCAACTGTCTGGCTCTCCTGCGTCACATAGTGTTTCCAGGGTAGGCACCTTGCAGTCCTTTGTGACCCTCTTCCTCACATTTAATTATTCACTAGGTCCTGTCAGTTCTGCCTTTATAGAGTCTGTCTTATTTGTCCTCTCTTTAACCTCTCCCCTGTCAGGCCCAGAAAGCAATCCTTTGTCTCCGTCTGGTTTACTATGGAGATTCCTGGCTGATCGTTCACCTCCTGACTTTTGTCTTCCGGGTCTATTCTGCATGCAGGTGCCAGCATTTTCTTCATTAAAAGAAGTAAAACAGAGCAAGTTGCCTTATGTCCCTCCCGCAGATATTTACAGTTTCCTAAGACGCATTCCCATAACGGAGTGTATCATTTGTGAGTGGTCCTCTGGTTCTGACAAGACCCTCTAGGTCTAGGACCAAATCCTGCCTCGCACCCTGTGCTAAAACGCACACGTCCCATAGCGGCACAGTTCCCTGCCTTCGCTCAGCCTGCATATTGAATCTGGGGCTCCTTTCTGCAGTAGCTGTTGCCCCATCAGCTCTGTTCTTGCAGCCGAGCCCAGAACGTACCTGTTTCTGAGTCTTCTCAGGTCCCACAAAATGGAAGCAAGTCCTCCATTTTAGGCACTCCCTTACTATATTGATTTTTACATCTATTAGGCGTGCTTTGAAAATTCAGCTCTGTGCTCCAGTGTCTTCATTTTTCACTTGTGTGCCTGGCTTTTTGGCTCGGGGGCCCAGTAACGTAGAACCAACTCTGAACCACAAATACCAGAGTTGCCGTGACCCTTATCTTTAGCATGTTTGGGTGGCTACGCTAGTCCCGGACTTTATATTTCCGTGCTTTACTTCTTCTTCTGCTATCTGCTATTGCCTCAAAACCTCTCTAGGAAGAGATATGGTTGGGCTTGAAGAGATATAAGCGAAAGACATAGATCATAAGGTCCATGAAGATAGGAACTTTGTCTTGCTTACCAGTATGTCTTCCAGAATAGGAGCACAGAGTGTTTACACACAGGCAAATTGAATGAATGAAACCAGAGTATGTTTTCATCTCAACGACATGACAAATCTCTGCCTAAAGAATTTAGTGAGTTTTGCTTAATAAGCAAATTGCCCACACATTTAAGTGATTACATAGTTTATTAAATTGTAAAAAATAATTCCATTTTTAAAGTGAACAATTTCTTGTCAAAAATGAACCTTCATGTCTTTTAAGATTCTTAAAGATGTTGAATTTATAATAAATTTTAGTGTAATCTATGCATGCATTTATAGTGAAAATTGTTTCTGTCATTTAGATATTTTAACTAGTATTTCAAATTAGATGCTCTTGTTGAAAACATTAAATTTAAAAGATTACCAGTTAAAACTCAAGTCCACACCAGTTGGAACCCAGCTCAACAGTGTTCCTGCATCTGAGCCTTTCGCGTGTCCTTACCGCCCAGCTGCTGCCGTCGGATGGAAATGCCACAGGGCACCCTGAACAGCTAGCTATCTCTTGCACACACAAAAAGTATTTCTCATACATATATTTGAAAGTATTACTCATTGGCAATGCATCATATGATTCTCTGTACCTTTGATGATCTGAAATTTTCTATAATAAAAATTGAACCAGGAGCGGCAATGTTAGCTCCACTTTTGATGCATCGTGTTTTCCGTTCCCTTTCACTGGTTTTGTGAGAGCCAAGCCTCCAGTCGAACCTTCCTGGTGACGGAGGCCAATGTTCAGTGCCAGGGTCTGGGAGCTTCAAGTCTCTTTGTAGCTTTTTGACAATTACCTAACTTTGCTCTCTTTCCTCATTGACACTACTGGGATAATAGCCTTTCATACCTCATAGGAGTATTGTGAGATTAATTAATGTTTGTAAAGTGTTTTCAGGATCACCATGAAAGGTATTAATTTGGAAGCATGTGGTATTATTATAATTATTAGTAGTAATAGGGATGGTTGTTAAATGCAAATTTTCTTCTAAGTGTAGTGTCATATTTTCAAAGAACACCCTCTTTCTTTGTGGCCAGATGTGGATACAATTAACCCTTTACCCTTTATTTTGAAGATACAATTAGCCAATTGTGTGTGCAATTAGACATGTATGCAGTTTTTGCCAGAACAACTAATTACAGCCTTGGTCAAAGTCCTTTTGAAAGCATTGGCCCTTTGAATCGTGACTGTCCCTATCTGTGTAATAAGCAATTTGTGCTAAGCATATTGCAAGACCTCAGAGGCTCCTGAATATTGAAGAATGGCTTTTGTGGTTACCCAAGAAAGATTTTACTTTTCTTGAAGCCATAGTTTTGCATTTTGACATCAAGCCTAAAAAGCCTTTCACATGGCTCTAGTTTCAAAGGTTTTATTGATTTTCTTAATCTTGACATTCAGCTGAAAGATTTCCACAGCCTGAATTTTGTGAAATAGCATTTTCTTTTGTATTTTTTTTTCTCTTGAACTCATTTCTTTTCTGCCTCGAATTCAAACACATCATCTCTTATTCCCCTTACTCACTAAGTAATGAGTAAGGAGCATATCTGTATGATCATCTCTTCCCAGATAAGACATTGTGACACAGTTTTTAGAGAAGATTTTAGTCACTAATGGCCCTTCTGTTTATATGAGGGTGCTTCATAAAGTTCATGGAAACATGGAACTGAAAGATAATAGAATTTTCCCCATAGTCTTTTTGAAGACTCTTTGTCCAATTATTAGATATCATATATACTCAAGTATAAGTTGATCTGAACATCAGCCAAAACACCTAATTTTACCACAAAAACTGCATTAAAAACTCAGCTTATACACAACTATATACAGTACATTTGTGCCCACTGATAACATATTATTACGTGTAAGAGGAAAGTTAAAGCTTTTAGTAGTAAGTTTAAAAGCAACCTTTAAGAGATGTTTGCTTTTTTCACAATTCTCCTCACTAATAGTCATTAAGTTCTACTTTGTGTAAGGTGTCATGCTACCTCCGTGGAGGATTCAAAGATACACAAAGCATAGTTGTTACCTTCTAGGAGCTAAGACGTTAACAGTGCCCACATCTGCAGACTGCAGCTGTGCTGAACAAAGTGCTAGAGGGATGCCATTGAAATTTCTCATTTAGTGTTAGTGATCTCATCGCGTGGGCCATCAGGAGACACTTCTTAGAAGCTGTATTTGAGTTAGGCGCAGAAAGAGGGGTCAGTTTTTGATGAACAAGGGGGAACATCTCATCAACAAAAGGAAATGCTCTTTTGTGTGTACGAAGGCACTGATAGACAGCAACATTAGCCCGTGCCACCTGGGAAAAGGAAGTGGTACAAGATAGGATTGGAAAGACAGCTTGGAGCTACATCATGGAGGATGCTGACAAGTAGAAAAAAACTTAATTCAGCTCCCAACAAGAAGGCCTGGTGTGTTTGGGAGAGAGAGTGTCCTGATCAGAATGATGTTGTACACGCGTGCAGGGCCCAGCATATCAGATGACCTGCAGTGGGGACAGACTAGAAAAGAGGAGATGCATCCAAGATGCTGCGGACGTCAGAGCCAGAGTTGGCTCCAGACAGTGTGAAACTCAAATTCATAGCCATCAAGTAGATTCTGACTCACAGGAACCCTATAAGGCAGAATAGAACTGCCCCTGTGGGTTTCCGAGACTGTAAATCTTCATGGGAGTAAAAAGCCTCATCTTTCTCCTGTGGAGCAGCTGATGGTTTTGAACTGCTGACCTTGCAATTAGGAGCCCAATTCATAACCCGCTATGTCACCAACCTAAGGCATACTGAAGAGTAGTTTTTGGTATTGACCAGTGCCATGTGACCCAGAGATAAAGGACAGGGAGGAGTTGGGTCAAGATAGCTGAGTGGGTGCTCCCTGAAGGGGGAAGATTTCCAAGAGCCCACTTTTGGAAATTCCAATATACAACAAAAAACAAACTCACTGCCATCTCAAGACTGTAACTGTTTGCTAGAGTAGAAAGCACAATTTTTCTCCTGAGGAGCTGCTGGTGGTTTCACACTGCCAACCATGCAGATCCCAGCCCAACCGCTGCACCACCAGTATAGCACATTACACAAATAGACCCAAATAACAGGATACCTGATGTTTGCTTATCATCCAATGCAGCCTTTCCAGTAAGGGTGGCAGAGAAGAAATCCTATTTTATTTCAACAACAAAATCAGCTTGTGTTTTTAAAAAATCAAGTTGTATTAGGTGGATCATCCAATCAAGGTTCCAAACTGGAAAATATAAACAGAAAGTTGGAAGGAAGTAGACATATGCACTTTGTGGAGACTATTTTCATTTAGGCATGGAAAACTATATGCTAAATGTGCAAAAACATGGCCCTGTGAATATGCTTAAAAATATTTTTCATCACTGCATACTAGCAAGAACTTTGGTGGTTCATTTTTTGATTCTCTTGGAAACATTTGAAATGAAGAAGTCAGATCAAAACAGAAGTCTCAGATCTAATTTTAGGTAAGTATGTTCTTGATCCTGTTCTGCCAGGCAGGTTCTAGAACAATGTATCATGCCATCAGTGACGAGAATGTAGAGATATCTACCCAAGTAGTTCTCACACTTCTAGGTAACACACTATGATTCTGTCATCATACATTTTTATCCCTTCCCCAGTTTTTTCCATACATTTCAGATTATACTGTGTCATTAAATGATAAATCTCATAATTTAGAGAGATTACCACCATTTTAAAAAAATCTTAGTTTTCATCTTTCTGTAACGAGAAGATGGCAATCCGAATGGAAGATGCCCATGTATATAAATTCTTTGTGGCATTCTAGTGTGGCACTGTAGAAAAACTTTGGAACCATATCCAGTTACCTTTCTGTAGAAGGAGCCCCGGTGGTGCCATGGCTCCGTCCAGTTTCTAACGGCACGTTAGCATTCAAACGAACCCACCTGGTGGCTCTAAGGCAGCAAACCCTGGCCGCTGCCCTCCATAAAGATCACAGCCAAGAAAACCCTACATGGGCATTTTTACTCTGTCACTTGGGGTCACTATGAGTTGGGCTCAACTTGACCTCATCGGATAAAACCATTACCCTTCTGATGAAATGGGAATAATAAACTTTTTCTTCTAGCTCAGCCCAAAGTTTTGGAGTCATGTTGACGTCTCTTTCCCTCTCCTACCTGTAAACAATTCACCTGTGGACCGTATTGACTGCCCCAAATGGGAATAATAAACTTTTTCTTCTAGCTCAGCCCAAAGTTTTGGAGTCATGTTGACGTCTCTTTCCCTCTCCTACCTGTAAACAATTCACCTGTGGACCGTATTGACTGCCCCTTCAGGTGTACCTAGCCTCCAGCACTCCTTGCCCTCTTCTCTGCCTTCCATGTCTAAGCCACCAGTTTCACTTGCCTGGATTGTTGTAGTACCTTATACAGGGGAGCTCTTCTTCTACCCTTGCTTTCCTCGGTCTATTTTCATTCACACATAGTGATTGAAAAAAGAACATAGTGATTAATTTTTCCTTTCAATATAAAACAAGCCCCGTAACTTCTTGATTGAAAAGCCACCTCTGACTTCAAGTGAAAGCCAAATTATTTGATAATAACCTCAGGACCCTACACATTCTGGCCACCCATTAAATCCCAGGGCTCTTCTTCATTCTTTCTGTTCTCACTGTGCCAGCCTTGCTGGCCTCCTGGCAGTCATACTCTTGCCTCAGAGCCTTTACACAGTTGCTCTGGTTTAGAACTCCCTGCCCTCATTGCCTTCAAGTCCGTCTACTCTGTTCTCTAGGGTCTCTGAGTCACAATCAACTTGAAGGCATTCGTTTGGCTTTTATTTATTTGGGGTTTATTGCGCTTTTACTTGAATAGTTAGTTTTATGCTTACTAAGGACCCCTGGTGGCACTGGGGGGGTAGTAGACATTGGGCTGCTAACCACAAAGTTAGCAAACTCGTCAGCTTCTTTGTGGGGTGAAAACGAAGCGGTCTACTCTGACAAAAATTTACAGTCTCAGAAACCCTCTATAGGATCATTATGAGTTGGAATTGTCTTGATGGCAGGTTTGGTTTTTAAGGTTTTATGCTTACTATAAACATTCTGTAGTCTAAATTTCTAATTATCTAATCTAAAAGTGATCTTTTGCATTTCTCTTTGGAACATGTAAAATTAAATTACTCACAATGTTTAATCTTTGTTATTATATTCATAATATAATTATAATTAACCTGATAATTATAGTATTAGTTAATTACTTTAACATAAGCATTCTATATGTCTGTGATCAGTATCAAACTTATTTTAAATCATCTACGTCCAACTCCTATTCGAAAATATACCAGGAGCCTAATGGTAACATATTAGACTGCTAACTGCAAGCAAGGTCCATAGTTTGAAACCATCAATCACTCCAAGGGAGAAACATAAAGCTTTGTACTCCCATGAGAAGTGACCGTCTTGGAAACCCACAGAGGACCGTTCTACCCTGCCTATAGAGCCACTATGAGTTGAAGTTTGGCTTTTGGATTGAGAGATGCCCTTCCTAATTTTTATTGTCTACCTCAGGGATCAGTAAACTATAGTCTTTGGGGCAATTCTGCCCCACTTTCTGTTGTACAGCCCAGTGAGTTAAGAACAGTGCCAAGAGTATATGACAGAGCTATGACCACAAATAGTTACTAAAATAATTTATTTCTGTGTGGTGTTGGGTAAGTTTTTGACTGCTAATCTAGAGGTCAGTGGTTCTAATCCCGCAACTACTCCATGGGAGAAAGATGAACCTGTTTCTGTGAAGATATACAACCTCAGAAACCTTATGTAGGGTTGCTATTAGCTGGAATTGCCTCAATGGCAGTGAGGTTATTTACACAACAAGTTCTTTGAACCCTGAAATATTTGATAAGCCAAATTGATGGCAGTTTTGAATTGTGGTTATATATTTATTTATTTATTTTACATTCAAATTCCCAACTCCAATAATAATTGTCCTCCTTTTATCCTTGTATTTCAGTCATTTTTTACTTTATATAAGTTTAATATCGATTATTAGGGGGGCTGTAAGTTTAGGATTACTAAAGAGTGATAAAGTATTTAATTCTCCAGGAAAATATAATAGAAATTATCTAGTGCAGAAGGAGAAGAATCATAATAGAAAAAAGAAGCACTCGTTTCAAGAATAAAGTTCTTGAATACAGAGACAGGAGCAGAGATACCAAAAGCAAGACCAAACCCCTGCCCTTGGGTCAGTTCCAACTCATAGCAACCCTGTAACAGAGGAGAACTGTCTCCCGAGAGTCTCTCAGTCTGTAAATACAGTGGGAGCAGAGAGCCTCATCTTTCTTGCACAGAGCTTCTGGTGGGCTTGAACTGCTGCCCTTCGCATTAGCAGCCCACTAGGGAGAGTTCATGGTGTTAATGGAGGTAAAGCATATGGAACTGTTGTAAGATGGTTGCTAGATTTGGTGGTGGGAAGATAAGATCTGTAGACATTTGTGACCATAAATGTACAGTGAAATTAACCAGTGAGATCTCTATTTTCTTCCAACTCACATTCAGATAGTACATGCAGGTTTAGAGTTGGCAGAAAATTGGTTTTAAAGGAGGGTGAAGTTTTTGCTGAGTGAAAACAAAGTAGGAACAAATAGGCAGTGGAAATGAAAGTCGATGTAATGAAGTATTTACAGTGATGCAATACAGAATCCAAACCAAAAAAAGATGGAAGCGAATATGCAAGATTTCTTAGACAGCATACAAGTGGACCGGTGGCATCACAGCATTACTAGCAGGAAGCGTCTACAGTATATAAGGTAGATTATTGATAATAGTCCAGGTTTGTGATCATGAACCCCAGTTCTGGGAGTTGGTACAATTTAATAATTGATGTCAAAGTCTAAGATGACCAGGAAAGCACATAGCTGTTGTGAGTTGAGAGGATTTTTGTGAGTGCAAAGGACATGGAGCTGGGAGGATGGAATGTCAGATGGATTGTATGTACTCGTGGAATAAACCCTGGCTGCACATCAGAATGCTCTGGGGAGCTTTCAGAGAATGTTGCTGCCCAGGCCCCACCCTAGACCAATTAAATAAGAGTCTCTGTGTATGAGAGCGGGGGAACTGCTGTTTGTTTAAGACCTCCCCGTGTGATTATAATGTGCAGCCAAGGTCAAGACCCTCAAGTCCCTGTGAAGATTGGCATTGACCAGAATGTGAACAGGAGAAGTGGTGGTGAAAAGTACAGTGAGCTGGGTAAGAATCAATGTCTTCGCACAGCAAAAGGCACTTAGCACAATGTATTGCACAGAGTGTGCTCTCAATAAATGGTAGCTGTCGTTATTTGTTGTAATTATTATAATTATTGACAGTGACAACAGTAGGAGCATTATTCTGGGAAAGGAGTCCAGATCGTTTATAAAATTCTCAAAGGGTCTTCACAAAAGGTTAAGAACCACTAATTTTAGATGATCGTCAAGGATGGTTTCTAAGAGTTTAGCAAAAAACTCCAAGTTGGCAGTATTCATAATTGACCTTACAGAGTCATGCTGAAGCAGGAAGGAGGCCCATTCTCATCATTGTCTGATGTAGTCGTTTGCAGGCATCAGAAGCTTGCTGGTCAGGAGTGGGTTGCAACTCCTTGATGTTGGGAGCCAAACAGCTGCCTCTAATAGACCTTATTTTCTCTTGTCAGAACCAAAGGGCTAAGACAGCTGATCGGTATTTTCCAACTAATAGGGTCCTAAAAGCCTTTTAGTTGTTAATCAGCCTTCCTCTTTCAAGAGAGCGAGTTTGAGGTTGGGCAGAGGAGATAGACGTTATACATACAACATTCTGATATTTTACTTTACATTCCCAAATTGCTTTGTGTGCTTCTTTTGCATTCTTGTTTCTCTTCCCTAGCCCCAAAGGCTTTAATCAAGGTCACAGTAATATTGAAAGCTCATGCATAATTGTACATACTGTTGTGATTCCTCAAGATTTAACGATTCCTCAATAAAGAATGCACGAGATTCTGCCTAAAATGAGGGTATCTATACACTAACAGGGGTGTTATTTAAAAGCACATCAGAAATTGCTAAATGTTTATTTTTCATTGCTAGATTAATGTGGTACAACCAGTTTACATATACTTATTTTTTGTGTTTTTACATTAAAAACAAAACACAATTTTGTATCAGTTAACACTGGAAGGCTAGTAGGCAAGCCACTTAGAAGAGATAATGAAATATTCACTATCATCAAGTCAATGCTGACTCATAGTGACTGACCCCATAGGACAGCGTAAAGCTGCTCCTGTGAGGGTGTAGAAAGCCTCTTTTTTTCTGCCAAGGAGCAGCAAGTGGCTTCAAACTGCTGACCTTGCCATTAGCATCCCAAAGTGTAACCACGCCTTCTGCCAAATACAGACATGGGAAATGTTCTCATCCGGAACATTCCAGAATAGTTAGTTGTATTCTAACTTGAGGAGGAATGAGCTTCACCTCTCTCTTTATATTCAACTAGACTTTAATTTGCTCTAAAGAGCCATAACCTTCTATATTTTATTCTAAATTCTCTGTCTTCCATAAAAGCTCTTGTCAGATTGTATTACAAATGAATAAAAGAACTAATTTTAAAAAGTACCATCTTAAACAGTAAGGCATACCCTTTTCTCCATAGCCCTTTATAAAACAAAAATAGTGTGTCAAACCAGGATAATGCTACTTCACAGTAAGGAATGGAATTTCCGTACAGTGTCTCTTCTGAATATCCTATAGGTAAGCAAAACAAATAAAGTTTGTTTTGTAGAGAAGATATCTTTCGAATACCTTCAGTTGTGTCTTCTTTGTCCTCGTTTTGCATTTGAAATCACCAAGTATTCGTTTACTAATTGTGTGACTTAACTCCCTGAGCTCCAGTTCTACCTAAAATGAGGGTAACTGTCCACTAATGGGTGTTATTTCAAAGCTTTGTAAACCAGAAATTACTACATTTTTTTTTCATTGCTATATTAATAATATGGTAATTATATAATGGGCTGGTCAGCCATTCAAAACAACCAGCCCCTCTGAGGGACAAAGATGGGGCTTTCTACTCCAGTAAAGAATTAGTTTCTCAAACCCCGAGAGGCAATTCTGCCCTGACCTACAGGGTAAGGTGACCAGACATCCCGCTTTTGGCGGGACAGTCCCGATTTTTAACAATTTTTCCCGCATCCCGCGGCATTTTTAAAAAGTCCCGATTTTTGGAAAGAATGCACAACAAGCTAGGGTATACGGTTTTCGGCTGCCATGTGGCTATTTCACCAGGATATGAGTTTTATCAATGGTGTACCACTTTTG
>NW_022103920.1:64597189-64598340 GCF_000313985.2 Echinops telfairi
CATATAGATATATTTGCATATGTGCATATCTTTATCTAGACCTCTATAAATGCCCTTTGCCTCCCAGCTCTTTCCTCTATTTCCCTTGATTTTCCTCCTGTCCCACTATCATGCTTAGTCCCCACTAGGGTTTCAGCACTTCCTCTTTGTTACGTTCCCCTTGATCATAGGGCCACCCTCACTTCTAAGGAGCATTCTGGCTGTACTTCTTCTAAGACCAACTTGTTTGTGTTTCTGACAGTCCATGATACTTTCAATATTCTTCACCAGTACCATAATACCACAATTCATATACATTAAGTCTTCTTTGGTCTTCTTTGTTCAATGTCCAACTTTCACTTGCATATGAGGCCATCGAAAATACCATGGCCTGAGTCAAGCGCACCTTAGTCCTGAAATGATTGATATCCGAGTACTAATTATACATGGTCCAGAATTTTATTTTTGCCTTCAAGGGGCCCCATGCCATAGCCTTACCATTTCCTTTTCGAAGGTAGAGCTCAAGATTGGAATTTCACCAATCATTTAAGACCTGATTCTTTTACTATTAGGAGCCCTGACTGTACTATGGGGTAAGCACTTGACTGCTAACCATAAGGTCAGTGGTCCAAACCAACAGGCATTCCTTGGGAGAAAGATGAGGCTGCCTGCTCCCATAAAGACTTATGGTCTTGGAAACCTTATGCAGGTTGGTTTTGTTGTTGTTACTGGGACTATTGGAAAAAATTTAATTATACAGGTGGTTTTTTGTGATTTTTAATTAGCATGTCTGTTCTTTAGGATTAAAAATTATCCAAGCCAACTAATTAATTTTAAAGATAAAGAAACTGTTAGATCTCTCTGTAGCTAGATATACTTCGGTCCTTGGCTCTGTGCGAGAAAGAATTCACGCCGAAGCCTGGTTCGTGATCAAAGTGTTTTATGAGAGTTAGAAAAAGTTTCAGGTTTACATGGCACCATAGGACTCCTCCCCAGCATGCAGCCTGGCTGGAAGCGGCTCAGCGTCCCGCAAAAGTGTCCCAAAGTCCCTCCAAAGCTCTCCCAGAGCTCTGCCAAATTCCCAGAGTTCTGCCGCTAAAGTTCTTTCCCTGACTCCGGGCTTCTGCCTTTTCAAGGATTCCACGGGGAGGCATGGTGGACGACCCCTGATC
>NW_022103920.1:64598693-64623218 GCF_000313985.2 Echinops telfairi
TTGAGACTGATGCTCAAAATTTAAGACTAGTGCCCTTCTCAATGATGCTAGCTTTTTGTGACTTTAACTTTTAAAAAATTATAAGAGGAAATGTCCTTCATAATTCTTCCTGGGATCCTTTAGTTGAAGCAGATTTTCCTGATAACACAAGTAAGTATTATTTTTAGTTTGTATTATAAATGTGGAAATTTCTAATTATTCCAAACCCAAAACCACACCCCCTGCCATCAATTCAATCCTGACTCCTCCTGGCCCTAGAGGACAAAATCGAACCACCCTTTTGGATTTCTGAGATTGAAAATCTGTATGGGAGCAGCCAGCCTCATCATTCACCCACTGGGAGTGGATGGTGGGTTCAAACCTCTGACCTTGTCATTAGCAGCTGTAGAAAGGATTAACATGGAGATAGTGTCTGATCTCCTCAAACTTAACAAGAGGGAAGAAAAATCATCAGCATCAACTGCCCAAGTCTGATTACTATGAAGCTAAAGTCAGGTCTGCCCCTACCGTGCAACCTTCCTTATCAGTTCTAACACCAGCCCACCCTCCCATCTATTCTCTGTTTCTCAGCTGCGTTTGATAATTCATTGCAGGGGCCGCACAGAACCACATAGACAAAATGATGGGCTTTGTTAGGGAAGTTAACGGGTTACAATTCTGGATTAGAAAGACTCAAGACACAGTTGTTCAGTCAAGACAGTCTCTTCTGTCTGCAAACAAGCCTCCCTGTGTCCTTAGCCTCCTGAACTGGTCTCTGCCCTGCTTTGGCAGTGTTACAGAGGACTGCCAATAAATGCCCAAAGGGCCTCCTACTTATCCATAAGCTTCAGCCCCAAGGCATTCAGCTCTAGCTACGTGGGTCATTAAACCCAGCTCTTGTAATTAAATGCCTGGAATCACCCACTCCACAAGCCAGCTTCCTGGCCCAGAGGCACTCAGTTTACCTTGCTGTGTGTGCTGGGAAATCCCCTGCTCTGTCTCACCCTCTGACTCTTGGTCCTGCTGCTGCTGCTCCCCTTTGATTCCCCTGGTGCCCCAGCTGTCTCCTGGCTCAAAGAAGTTCAATGAGCAAGGATCCTGAGGTCCAAAAGACCCACACCACTCCTGGCTTTTCTCTGTTAACAGCCATCCACAGCTAAACCAGATAATTTTATCAGCCTCTTCCTGCACCTTCTTACCCAGACCTATCAGAAAAAAGTCATTTGGAGAGAGTAACAAAGACTATGGCTGAAGAGCCTTATTAAATATTTCGCGGCAGCACTGTGCTTAACTCAGGAAACCACTTCAAAGGTGTTTTTCTCGGTTTTTCCTTCTTGTACATGTTGTTGTTAGGTGCTGTCCAGTCAGTTCTAACTCAGCGACCTTTTGTACAACCGACCAAAATATTGCCTGGTCCTGCACCACCCTCACAATGATTATTGGAGCCCGCTATTGCAGCCTCTGTGACTGGTCACCTTGAGTGACCCTGCTGATATTTAAAATACCGGTGACCTAGCTTCCAGCAGCACCGCAGCATGTAAGCTACCACAGTGCGACACACTGGCAGACAACTGGTGGCTCTTGTACGGGTAGCCCTTTCCACAGTGGGGAGACTTTAAACGCAGACCCAGTGACCACAGTGCTAGTGTTCAATCTCGGGGCACCCTTGTGAGAGAGGTGAGCATAAGCTACAATCTTTGTTGAACATGTACTAGTTATGACAGCCGTGTTCGCATGTCAATGGAAAGTGACACTAATAAGAGAGATCTCCAGGAGATCAATTTTCTTAGTACATTACTAGAAGTTAGTTTATTCTCTTGCTAAGTTTCAACATACTTTGTGTGAGTACTTGGAGAACAGCCGAAGTTGAGTCTAACAAATATTTGTTCAAGTGTAGAAAGGTACTCTGGAGTTCAGTTCTTCAATAGCGCATTGTTCACAGAGCAGTGTTCTGGAGTATACTGACCGTGACTTTGGACCAGTTCTGTAATGTCACCGCGGTTCATTTGTCTTATCTGTAAGTTGAGGATAATAAAATGACTTACCCATACGTTTGTTGGGGTACATATGTAAAATGTGGATATATTTCATAACATCTCATGGCATCTCAGGGTACTCATTTTAGTAGAGTTCAAAGAAATGATAAAGAATAAGCATTTTTCTTTATCTTTAAAATATATTTAGTCTTCTTTCAAAATTCCCCAGAAATCTTCCATCCTAGAAGGAAACATTCTTGATGAAATCTGCTTTAAAAGCATCTCATTTTTTAATAGAGAATTAAATATTCCTAATTATTATCTTTGTAATATACAACAACCAATACAGTATTCATAGCTGGAAATGCTCTGTTACAAATATGTTAATATCACATTTATGAAATTATCTATACACAAATAAGACTATGATAAAAGGCTCATCTGAAAGTGTGGGTGTGTATATACTTTCAGTTGGCATTTTGAAGTGGTGGAATTTTGATAATTTTTGGTTTAACTTTGATAATTATTCCACATACTAATGTTATGATATTGAGCTGGATTTTTTTTAATAATAACTTCCTAGGTTTCAAATTGGGTAACATGTACATATGGGAAGAGAGTCACAGAAGGTTACTTTTAAAGTTTGGCTTTCTAGTTTTAAAATATATTTGATCAGAGTAATTGCTCTGATGTGACACAGCCTAGAGTAAGCAGCCATTCTGCTCTCGAGGGGCTGGACTGTGTTTAGCGCTGAAAGCCGTGCATCATGGGAAACCCTGTAGTTCCAAACAACGACAAGGGTTATCACTCCAGCCACTGCCTCAGTTTATTATGCAGCGTCTTTTCCCTCTCTGCTCTCACAACCACTCAGTGAAGTAAGAATGACCATATTGTCTCCACCATTTGAGTGGCGTGAGATCATAGTCGCCGGCACCCAAGTGAGTGGTTTCCCTGTGTCATGCTGCTGGTGTCAGGAATACAAGTCTCGTTATTTAGGACACTCTGTACCTTTTTCTTCACGTGCCCCACGAGGCCTTCTCTGAACATGCACTCAGAAAGAGTTGCCTTGCTCCTCTTCCTCCCTCCCCACCACCACCCCATCTCATCTCATTGCGTGCGGCTCCTTCCTTCCAACACCTCCCACAGTTGGTTTCCTGGCTCTTTGCTCAACTTCCCCACTTGACCATCATCTTCACCGAAGCGGCAGCATGACTTTATTCTCCAGTCTGTCTGGCACCACACCGTGTGTCATATACATGACAGGGACACACATGCTTTGCTTTGGAATAAGTGAATGCAATCTCGTTTCTAAGCCATTCCTTCTCCTGCATTATGCTACCTTCTCCATTTTATAGTAAGATGCAACTCTTTAAATCCTCAAATTTAGGCCCATTACTTATACCCATCTGATCAAATTTCTTAAGCCCATTTGGTTTCTTGGCATGTAATAGCACAGTTCTAACCATTTTGTGATAGAAATGTATATAACAGTATTTGTCATGTAAACAATTTTCACCTGCTCAATATAGTGACACGAGTATTTTTTATCATATCTTCCAACTAGTACCAGAGTTCGTTTTCTTCTTTCCCGTCATGCTTAGCAGAAATTTAGTGATGTCTAAGATGTGACTGCTCCTGTTTCCTCTCATCCTCTCACCACTAACAAGCGTGGTCTTCATCGTTGGCCTGTTCTAGCTGTTCCACGTAAGTGGGGTCATACAACAATCATCTTGTGATATATGTGAGCTAATAGTAATTAGCCAAATCAGGAACTTTCACATATTACTAAATAAAGCAGCTAATTCTTGTTTCAGATAACATTAGAAGTTCTTTAGCCAATGGCACTTAATTAATTTACTGATTAAACTGAAATCTGTCAAATTGACTAGTCTCTGTGTTTTGGGGTTTTTTTTGACTCAACAACTTCAACTTATTTTAACAGAATGTGTTATGTTATTAATGTGTCAAGTTATGCATCATGGTCAATCTGTGCTCCAATTTGGCATTTCAAAACAAAATGACATACAATTAAAATTTTCAGAATGGGAATATATTTTAGCAGCTTTCACTCCATTACAGTGGAATTTGGTAATTGGTTTGAAGTTCCACAAATGTGTGGTTTCATTGCAGGAAGTTTCCAGTTCCTACATCAACAGTTGGCCTGGTGTTTAAAATGTTCACAGTTTGGTGAAAATTATTCTCAGTACCCAGTGCAGTCCTTCCTTGAGTAGTTTACCCTTAAATGTCTCTTTTGGTGCTCTGAAAAGTGACAATAGAGGATATGCCACAAAAGCTAACAGCTACTAAAATGTTTGTTAAGGGAAAAAATACAAACCTTATTTTTTGTTTGCTTATTGTGTTAATAAGTGTATCTTAGGTATAAATTTATTGAGAGGCACTGAAGAAGAATTCCACCTGTCAATATGGTGATGCCATATTTATACTTCTCAGTCTCTTCTTTTTCAACTTGATATTGTGAATTGCGTGAAGGTTTAGGAACCAGGTTAGTTGCATAGTCAACAATTGTTGCGCATTCTAATTTACCTCATCCAGTGTAACCCCAGCAGTGTACCACCGTGTGTTCCACTGCTTCTTGTGTTTCCAATTTTTATTCCTTCTTTCTCCATAACTCTCTGAACTGGGTCCTTGGAGAAATGCTGCCCTTTTGACCTTCAGTGGTGGGTTAGTCTAATGATGAGTTGAATTCAGCTCCAGACCTGATGAATGAGTGCTTTAGGAATCCCACCAGTGCCCCAGGGATTCCCCCCAGTCTCTATGTGGCAGTGAAGCCAAATCTCTTTTACCATCTTGAGCTGTGTTCTACACTTCTCCCCAACTCTATGGGAGACCTTCTAATGTGACCTTTTCAGAGCAGTTGGCACTCTCTGGTTCAGTGATTCTCAACCCTCCTCATGCCAAGACCCTTGAATACAGTTCCTCATGTTGTGGTAACCCCCCAACCACAAAATTATTTTCATTGCTACTTCATAACTGTAATTTTGTTACTGTTATGAATCGGGAAACCCCTGTGAAAGGGTCGTTCAACCCCCAAAGAGGTCGCAACCCACAGGTTGAGAACTGCTGCTCTAGTTCTTCTGGTCTCAGGGTTGTGGAGACTGTTATTTATATGATCCGTCTGTCCATTCAAATAATTGCTTCCGTATGTCTTTCCATTTTCATCACTCTTCTTTCGTGTGGGTGGTGAGAGACCAAAAGCTGCATCTTAGTTGCATGCTCACAAGCTTCTTAGACCCCGTCGCTACTCATTAAATTAGGATGAAGAAAGTTGTCTTTCTGAACTATGTTATGCCAACTGGCCTTGGGGTCCCCAGAGACTATGGCCTTGACTCCCAGGCCCAGTAACTTTTTCCCTAAAGGTGTTTGGTTACTGATATCTAAGAAGTTTTCATAACCTTGCCTCCCTGTATGCTCCACTATGTTCATGGATATATTTGCAGCAAAAGTAAATACACATATACAGAGATGCTCTGTCAAAACTATGTACATTTGGAGGTACATTCCTCCTCTGCCGCCTCTTCTGTGTGCATGTCTATTCATGCAGCTCTCCCACTGTTGCAGGATTTCATATATAACAATATTTACCTCTGTTGCCTTTAACTCTTGCAAATGTCTTTTTGAACCACGTTAAAGGAGGAGAGAGATTCATGAAATGCTGACTAGAATGCTACGATGATCCATACCTCCTGAATTTGGAAGGCAAAAAATCATTATGAAAAGTATGATTGGCTCTTTTATTATGTAGTCATCACATTTAAAGAAAAAGAGAGCAAGAATGTGAAAAGTAGTTTTAGAATTACATAATAGGTAAACTATCAGTATTTCTGGAGAAAAGTGTTTTTGTTGTTGTTGATTTTAATACTGTATGTACCTTTGTAATTCTGTCATATTTTATTGCCAGCTTTATTTAAAATGGATTTCTCTTTTTAAAAACTGAAAAAAAACCCAGGAAAAATCATTGATTTGAAGTCAATTCTGATCCATAGTTACCCTTTAGGACAGGATAGAACCATCCCTGTGGGTTTCAGAGTCTGTAACTGCTTACAGGAGCAAACAGACTCATATTTCTGTGTAATGAATGGTAGTTTTGAACGCTGCTCTGTGGTTAGCAGTCCAATGTGTAACCACTCCACTGCTGGGGATCTTTTCTCTATAATAATAAAATAATTTCTCTTGTCCTTTGAAAAACAATGTGTGTCAAGTTCAGTCATATAATATAGATGTTGAATTATGATCAGATTTTATATTGCATAGCATTTTAAGATAAAATGTTTCCCTTGTGGTAGATGTATAGACATAATAATTGGTGTAATAGCTTAGCAAGGTTAATTGGAAATATATATCGGCCAAATATTGACTGACACAGGAAGCATCAAAAGAAAATTGAGAAATATGGAGTCCCTATATCAAAGAGAATTAGGAAGTAGCTTGTGAATAAGAACCAGTGGTATAGAAGAAATAAATCCTGCACTGAAGCACTGGTGAAAAACAAGGCTCTGGGATTGACAGAATACCAAATGAAATGCTGCAATAGGCCAGCACTCCCTAGGAGCTCTCACTTGTCTTCCTAGCCACCCAACAGCAAGAGGTCCACATCCATGCCAGGCCCATTATAAAGAAAGGTGATCCAACAGAATGTGGGAATTTTAGAACAATATCATTGGCATCAAACACAAGTAAAATTTTGTTTAAAATAATTTTTTAAATGACCACAACAATCCATGGACAGGAAACTGCCAGAAATCCCATTGGAATCGAAAGAGGATATGGAATGAGGAATATCATGTTGTTTTACGCAAATTCCATGAAACACTCAAATTGACATTGTAATTGACATTGACATCAAATTGTCTTTGTAATGTTTAGGCTTTATTCACTGCAATCAATACTTATATATGCATATATATAGGGATAAAGGTTAAAACATAAACTTTTGTTCTCTCTCTCCCCAGGCTTTCAGTGGAGATAGCTCAGGTAGGAGGGAGTCTAATAAGTTCCAAAAGGAAAAAGAGTCATGCCTTCAAATCTCATAAACAATAAAGCAAATATTGAGCAAAAAAAATTAAAAATCTGTTACCAGTTCATGGTAAATGCATTGTCAGCATCTTGGAAGGAAGAGCATCTTGCAAGGAAGGTCATGGGTTCTGGGGGCTGCGGTCTGGGGCACTTCCTTCAGTGAGGGAACACGCCTAGTGTGCTTCTTAGCTCTGGAAACGCAATGGCTACCAAGTGCAGGGAGAAGTAAGATTGGTCACCTCAGGCTTATAGAGTAATGTCCAGTGGTCTGTGCTGCTTATAAATCTGTTTTACCAATATGTCCCTTCTGATATATGTGCCTGGGTTTGCTAATATGCTTTGGGCATTTTCCCTTACACTTTAGAGGTTGTGTCTTCTCTGTCCTTTTCAGGCTCACAATGTAGGGATGTGTAATTTTAAATTTATGCTTACAGTACATGGTTGATATCAGATGGACATTGGCTGAAAGTTGAGAAAACCAGAAAGATGTTTACCTGTGTATTATTGGCTATGCAAATCATAACAAAATATGGGTAGCACTGTAAAGAGTAGAGATTCTAGAGCATCTAATTGTGCTCATGCAGAACCCTGAACATAGACCAGGAGACAGTCATTCTAACAGAACAAGAGGATACTGCATTCTCGAAAACCCAGGAATGTTGGTTAGGGTTGTATCCTTTCAGCATATTTAAACAATCCCTATGCTGAACAAAGAACCGTGGAAGTTTAAATATATGAAGAAGAACATGACATCCAGAGTGGAAGTAGGCTGATAAAAAACCTACAATGTGCAGATGACAGAGCCTTGCTTGCTGCAAAGGAAGAGGACTTGAAGTCCTTCGTGAAGAAGCTCAAAGACTACAGCCTTCAGTGTGGATTATGCTTCTGCAGACAGAATACAGAAATCCTCTCAACTGGACCAATGAGCAACATCATCGTAAATGGGGGAAAGACTGGAGTTGGCAAGGATTTTGCTTTACTTGGATCCACATTCAGTAACTATGAAAGCAGCAAGTAAGAATTAACTGATCTCTTGCACTGGAAAAATCTGTTGCACAATCTCGCTTTAAAGTGTCCCAATGCAAAGATGTTACTTTGAAGGTTAGGGTTCACCTGACCCACGCCGTGGGATTTGTAAGCTCCTCCTACCCATATAAAAGCTCATATATGTATAACGAATATGAAATACTAAAGAAGAACTGATACCTTTGAATCATGGTTTGGTGAAGGATCTTGGAAACACTGTAGACTTCCGGAGGAGCCGTGAGGGTGTGATGGGTGCCCCTGGGGCTGCTAACTGCAAGGTCAGCAGTTTAAAACCTCCAGAGAAAGGTGGCGCTTTCCAATCCTAGTTACAGTCTCAGAAATGCACAGGGGTAGTGCTGCTCTGCTCCATAAGGTTGCTAGGGGTCAGGACTGACTCAGTAGCAGTGAGTTTGGTTCGGGGTTTATTGACTTCTAGAACAACAACCAAATCTGGACAAATTGCAGCCAGAATACTCCAGAGAAGAAGACAGGGGAGAATTTGTCTTACCTGCTGTGGACATATTATCAGGAAGGACTAGTCCCTGGAAAAGGATATTAGGCTTAATGAAGCAGAGGCTCAGTGAGAAAACGAAGACGCTCTTTTACGAGGGGAATTGACACAGCGGCCACAGCAGGGAGCTGACGCGCAGTCGTGTGTGCGAGGGTGGTGCAGGCCCAGGCAGTTGCTTGTTCTGTGGTACATGAGTTAGAACCCATGGGATGGTTTCTAACAGCTGCAATTACAAAAGTTATCTCATTCAGGCCTCAAAACATGGAGTAAGTTTGCTCATTCCTATTTTACAGATGAGAAAATGTAGGCATGTGAGGATTAAGTAACCAAGTTAGAGAAACTTAGGAAACTTTTCCAAGGTCACATAGTTGGGGAGCCAGCTCATTTGGATTATTTTGTTTTGTTTATCCTACAATCTGACAATTCCCTGTGAAAGTATTTGTGGGAGTGCGTACACGGAAGTATAGCCAGAGTTAAGGAGTGTGCCCAAGAGGAAGGCCATGACCATGAGTCAGGTGCTGTGATCTGTGGTGTTATTATGGGAAGTCATTTGAAGGAAAAGTAGATGAGAACATTACTGCTTTCCTCAATCTGAAACAGCAATTCGTTCAGCCTGTGTTTGTTTAGTGTCTATAGCGTGCCAGATACTCTGCTATGTACTGTCTGTACAGTGGACTAGCCTGGGACTCTGCCTTACTGAGTTTACATTTTAGTAAGGGAGAAAGGTCAAAATAATTTTAAATAAAAATAGGCAAACAAATGAGATGGCATCTGACTCTGGTTAATACAAAGAAGTAAATAGCCTATGGAGTGAGATAGATAGTTCGGGGGATGGACTCTAATTTAAAATGGGATGAAGGAACAGAGAAGGCCTTTCTTTTAAAAAAAATCATTTGATTGGGGGCTCATACAACTCCCATCACAATCCATACATACATCAATTGTGTCAAGCACATTTGTACATTGGTTGCCATCATCATTCGCAAAGCATTTGCTTTCTACTTAAGCCCCTGATATCAGCTCCTCATTTTCCCCTCCCACCCAACCCCCAACCCCCAAGAAACCCTGAAAAAATAAGATATTATTATTATGTCATATCTTACACTGTCTGACATCTCCCTTCACCCACTTTTCTGTTGTCCATCCCCCAGGGAGGAGGTCACATATAGTTCCTTGTAATCGGTTCCCTCTTTCCTACCCACTCTCCCTCCACCCTCCCTGTATCGCCACTCACACCACTGGTCCTGTAGGGCTCATCCACCCTGGATTCCCTGTATTTCCAGTTCCTATCTGTACCAGTGTACATCCTCTGGTCTAGCCAGACTTGCAAGGTAGAATTCCTGTCATGATAGTGGGAGCAGGGAGGAAACATTTAGGAACTAGAGGAAAGTTGTATTTTTCATCGTTGTTACATCACACCCTGACTGGCTCGTCTCCTCCCCGCGACCTGGCCTACAAATGGGCTTTGGGTCTCCACTCCACACTCCCCCCATCATTCACTATGGTAAGATTTTTTGTTCTGATGATGCCTGATACCTGATCCCTTCAACACGTCATGGTCACACAGGCTGGTGTGTTTCTTCCATGTGGGCTTTGTTGCTTCTGAGCTAGATGGCTGCTTATTTACCTGCAAGCCTTTATGAACACAGACGCTGTATCTTTTGATAGCCGGACACCATTAGCTTTCTTCACCACATTTGCTTATGCACACATTTGTTTTCAGCGATTGTGTCAGGAAGGTGTGCATCATGGAATGAGAAGGCCTTTCTGAAGCAGTAGTACTTAAGGTGAGACTTGCAGAGGTCGGATGTCATTCTAAGAATGAGACAAGGTGTTTATACTAGAACTAGGGGGAAAGTGTAAGTGAGAATACACCAATTCATACTCAGATTGGCAAAGATTAAAAGTCTAAAAGCACCAGCTTTCAGTGGAGGTATAAGGAAAGGAAATCTATACAACTATTCTAGAGAGCAAGTTGGCAATATCTAGTCAATGTGAAAATATGCTTGTGGAAAAACACATTTGACTAATAATTCCTCAAAGAAGTCCTGTGTGCTCCTTCACACATTTTTTAAACTATCATAAAAATTCCCATCATAACTTTAAAAAAACAAACTCTCTGCCCTCGCATTGATGCTGACTCAGCAATCCCCCGATGGGTTTCCGAGACTGTGACTGTTCACAGGAGTAGAAAGCCCCGTCTTTCTCCCACGAAGGGGCTGGTGGTTTTGAAATGCCAACCGTACAGATTAAACCCCAGTGGATAACCACTACACCACCAGAGCTCATACCTTTACTAGTTGCAAAAGATAGAATTACCCACATACCGTAAATAGTGATATTTAAAATAAAACTATGATACTGTTCTTTCAAATATATCTAATGAAATTAAAATCCCATAGCAACTTTACATGTCATCATCAATTTTATTTATTTATTTATTTACATATTTCTCATGGTAAAGTTTATTTCCATCTGAACTTGGTGTTTTATATTAGGTGGAGTATTTTTTTTCTAACAGTTTGTCAAGCATTATTGAATAAGTAGTGCTTTCTTTCCACATGAAAGTGAGTTTCCATATATACATAAGCTATTTTCTACATGAGCAAACTCTTTATGAATCCGAAGTTTACATTCTTTTTTCTCCCGGAATTCAGATTTCCATCCACTTTACAACCCAAATTGTGTCCTTTCTCTTGTTTTGTTGATCACTTTTGTTTATCTTGTTTTGTGGACCACTATTTCTTAGCAACAAAATGTTAGCATAAATAATTTTTTAAAAATATTGTGATCACAGGACTATGTGTTAAGAAAGTTTCTTCTTTACTCACGATTATACCGATTCCATCCCATTGTGGTTAAGTCCCTTGTGACTCATAGCAAACCTGCAGGACAGACTGGAGCTGCCTCACTGGGTTTCCAAAGTTCTAAAGCTTCATGGAAGCAGACAGGCACATCTTTCTCCTGGGGAATAGCTGGGGAGCCTAAACCTCGGACCCACTGGCTGCCAGAGGCCAATACACCAGCAGGCCTCTATTATCATGATTAATACTGTAAAGGTGTTTAAATATAAATCATATTTATGATCATTCTTAATTATGGAAAGTAAATTCTATTAGCCATGTGGCTCAGTGAGACTGGAGAGCTTGACTATATTTTTCTTCAATTAGATTGTTTGAGGATTATTCTTTCTAGAATAAAGTTAATAATAAAATGAAGAAAAGGTATTGGGCCATTGGTAAGTAAGGGATGGAACAGTGCTTACAAAAGTATATTAAATAGTTTGGGGGGCATTATGTGAGAGGATAAATCAAAAGGCATTTCTATTATGCATTGGCCTGCGACCTCCATGATCAGCAGATTGAAACCAGCAGATCCTCCTCAGGAGACCGACTGGGCCTTTACTCCGGTGAAGAGTTAGCATCTCGGAAACCCCAGCGGGTCGCTAGAGTCAGCCTTGACTCAGTGGCAGTGAATTTGGTTTTGGTAATAAAGTTTCAGTTCATTCCACACATGCTGTCAGTAGCTGACTGCAGTCAACTTCTCTCAGTAATACCCTTGTTTTCATCTCATGAGGATGCCGGCAAACACCCACAGCAAAAATGGATTGCGTGAAGATCCGCTAGCTCAAAGACTAGCAGTCAGGACATAGAGGGAAAACCCAAGAGAGATGCAGGAATGTGTGGTGTCTCAAGCACCAGGATTGGAGGTTTAGGAAGGAGGATGGATTGAGGGCTGTTGAGAAGGAAAGTAAACTGACGTCAGAAATGCCCATTAGATTTAGCAATGTAATGTTATTTCTGACCGAAAGGAGTATTAGTAGTGGTGGCAACTAGATTGGGATGGGTTGAAAAGTAAGCAGGTAACAGGAATATGGATTGGCTACATCATGGGTCTAGCTGACCTCATTGTTGCTAGGAGGTTACTTACAGAATCCATTGGTAAATAAGGGACAAGCAGGAGTCCAGATTTAGATATTATCTCTACTCTGCTCTGACGGGTAGAAGATTCTCTGCGGCTGTTTTCCTGTTCTTTTCTGAGCTCCTGCATTTGCTAGTCAATGTGCACCTTGCTGTTTTGTTGGTTTTTTTCCTGGTTCTGGGTCTGCTTCTCTCTTTCCATCCATTGTATGATATACGATTCCATGCCCAGTGTTTCTGGAACCATCCAGTGTTTCTTTGTTCATCCTGTAACAAAAGCAGTAACTGCTGCACACTTCGCTGCTGTTCATTTTCCTCGTCTGTTATATTCTTTTAAATCATTCAAGGAGATGGTAGCAAAGCTTGTAGCACTCACATCAAAACCAACCAACCAACCATTTTTACATATGTTGTCCAGATAGCTTTCTCAAAATCAGAGAATTTGGTTGGTTGGGTTGTGCAGTCAATTGTCAACTTCCCTGCAAGTGAAAGTCGTGTGTGTTGTCTGTTTCCCCCTCAGTGGAGAGCAACTCAGACTTTTTCAGTTGTTTCTAAACTTGTGATTTGCTTTCCTGTTTTTATTCGATGATCCCAGATATGTTTTCATAATTTTTTTCTTAACTTCTATCGAGCCTAAATGTTGGTCTTCTCAGATTATTACCACGAGATTTCTCCTGACTAGTTACATTGCTGTCATCAGTGTTTGTTTAGGTTTTACTTCAAAGTAATTAAATAAATGGGAAATAAAACTACACTCATGGGTCTCTTAAAAATCTACTGTACTGTACTTTCTGGGCATGCGAGCAGCACTTTTATTTGTGCTCCTCTGGGCACAAATTGTAATGCTGCACTTCCCTTTTTGTTCCACATTTAAGGCCCCACCCAGAAATTGGCAACTATACTGTGTACTGGACATGTTCTCATCCTTTTTTCGAGCCTGTGATCGAGCTTGTTACTTAGCATAATTGGCTCAAAACTGGTGCTGAATGGGCCCAGGTCATTTGTTTCAGTCTGTCAAAGGTAAGTATCATCTCTGTTTCCTGAGAGCAGATTGTAGCCCAGGTCCCAGCCATCTGGCACCGTCTCTCCAGAGTTACTGAGTGCTGTGGGCTAGAGAATGTGAGCAGTTGAGTGGAGCTATGCCTGCTTACTGGACAGTTGGCCACAGAGGGCTTGTCTCAGGAAGAGTCTATGATACCATCTCCAAGAACAAAGGACAGTCTATTTATTGTTCCTTTAAGTTCCACTGGAATATATTTAGTTAAGCCAAATAGTTATTTTGAAAATCTGTTATTCAGGAATGACAACAGTGTTTTCAGGGCCTAAAATAGTCTAAACAGTCCGTAATTTCCAGTTTCTAAGATTTGCATCGAACTAGCATATCTAGGTGGATATAAAAATGATACATACTACAACTCTCAATTTAAAAACATTTCTCTCCTCTGAAAGTGTTACCTTCCATATTCCATGTGCTCTTGTTTGTTCATGAGAAAGAGCAGACATGGGCAATAGAAAATTATTATACAACCCTTTCTGAAGGAGAAAAATAGTGGTGGATGTATGAAAAAAAATTCAGGGCCTTTTAAAAAAACTTTTAATTGTGAATTGGGTGAAGATTTATGGAGCAGATCAGTTTTATATCCAACTATTCATAGATATTTTATTTCAACTCATCCATTGCAAGCCCTCGATATACCCCAATTAATCATCCCACTACCTCCTTGTGCTTCCTGTTTCTATGCCTTCTTCTTCCATAACCCTCTGAACTCTTTCCTGAGGTGAATGCTGCTGCCCGTTTGGTTGTAAATAGCCGATTATCCCAGCCTGCAGTGTGGTCAGTTCCAAGCCTGCAGGTGGCTCAGGTCCATGGTCTTGTGGTTCCACCACTCTCTGTTCAACCAGTACATCCAGTGTCTTTTATGATGTTGAGTTTTGTTTCACATTTTTCTTCCACTCTATCCAGGACCTTCTCGTGTGATCCTTTGGTAAAGGTAGCTGGTGCTCACTTGTTCTTTTGGTCTCAAGGTTGTGGAGACTGATGCTTGTAGGATCCATTAGATCGCTAGGCTAATTGCTTCCATCTACCATTCAATTTTCACTACTCTTCTTTCATCTGGAGGAGCCCTGGTTGCATAGTGGTTATGCATTGGGGTGCGATCCCCAGGGTCAGCAGTTCAAAATCACCAGCAGCTCCACTGTAGAAAGACTGGGCTTTCTACTCCCGTAAACAGTTACTCTGTAAACTGTCTCAGAAGCCCATCAGGAAGTCACTATGAATCATCATTAACTCAATAGCAGTGAGTTTGGGATTTTGGGGGTCTTTCTTCTGGATGGAGAGAGACTAATAGTTGCATCTTAACTTTTAAGACCCCAGTTGTCATTCATTAAAGAGGATGTAGAACGTTATTGTTGTGGACTGTGTTCTACCACTTGACATTGGTGTCCCCCAAGACTATGGTCCTAGTACCCCAGTCCCAGCAACTCATTTCCTCAAGATGTTTCGTTATGTCTAACAAGTTTTTGAAACCTTGCATCTTATGTGCTCTATGACATTCATGGGTATATTTGCAGCAAAGGTAAATAGATATATACAAATTTCCCCTGTGAAACATATATTTTTAAAGGCATGAAGTAACAATTCCTTAGACTGTACGAGATTTGGGAAATAGCACATATTTTGTTTCTTCAGAGATTTCCTCTTATCGACTCAGTCTGCAGATAGAGTGGCTCCTGAAAGTCACTAGCATGATTGCCTGTTGGAAAGGAAAGGAATGAAATGAACAGTAGAAGTTCTGCTTGACTTTAAAGTGTAGTTTCTGTACATCTAATGACAGAGCTTTAAGATGTCTATTATTATTCCACTGTGACAGTGGAAGGAAAAGCAGAGGAACATCCTTGTTAGATTCTGACAATCACCTATCTGGAAACTCTAGTGAGATGGCAGCCGGTTTAAGAACGACCATACCATATGTTACCAAGAACTACCATCAAAGCTTCTAGCCCTAGAGAAGCGGCACAATGCTACTTCTTCCTCCAACCCATCTTGAGACCCCTGTTTCCTGGTTCAGCCGCCCTGTAAACCAAGTGGACCAGTGGTGAAGTCCCCTGGAGGTCTAACGGGAAGTCTGTGAGTCTCTACTCTCTTGTAGCCCGTCTTTGTTTGCTGTCAGTTAGCAGATGGATTGTTTTTAGGTGCCCTCGAGTGGGTGCTGCCTCCTCGCAACTCGGTGTTACAACAGAATTACACAGCTCACAGACCTGGGCTTCCTCACAGTTGTTCTGGTGTGAGCCATTGTGGCAGTCACTGTGTCAACCCATCTTATCAAGGGCCTTCCTCTGTTTCCCTCTCCCTCTGCTTTACCAAACACAGATGGGCGCTGTACACATTGTCATCCCTAAGAACTAGTTATTCTCACCTCCAGTGATTTTCTATTTTCATACACATACATCTTTTTTAAAAATCATATTATTAGGGGCTCATATAACTCTTACCACAATCCATACATACATCAATTGTGTAAATCACATGTATACATTCGTTGCCCTCATAATTCTCAAAACATTTGCTCTCCACTTAAGCCCCTGGCATCAGCTCCTCATTTTCCCCTCCCTCCCCACTCCCTCCTCCCTCATGAACCCTTGATAATTTATAAATTATTATTTTGTCATATCTTACACTATCTGATGTCTCCCTTCACCCACTTTTCTATCGTCCATCTCCCAGGAAGGAGGTCACATGTAGATCCATGTAATTCCCCCTTTCCACCCCACCCTCCTTCCACCCTCCCAGTATCGACACTCTCAGCACTGGTCCTGAAGGGATCTTCTGTCCTGGATTCCCTGTGTTCCAGTTCCTAATTGTACCAGTGTACATCGTCTGGTCTAGCCAGACTTGCAAGGTAGAATTGGGATCATGATAGTGGAGTGGGAGGAAGCATTTAGGAACTAGAGGAAAGTTGTATATTTCATCATTGCTACACTGCACCCTGACTGGCTTGTCTCCTCCTCGCGACCCTTCCGTAAGGTGATGTCCAGTTGCCTACAGATAGATGGGCTTTGGGTCCCCACTCCCTCTCATTCACAATGATATGATTTTTTGTTCTTTGATGCCTGATGCCTGATCCCTTCAACACGTCCTGATCACACAGGCTGGTGTGCTTCTTCCATGTGGGCTTTGTTGCTTCTGAGCTAGATGGCTGCTTGCTTACCTTTAAGACCCCAGATGCTATATCTTTTGATTGCCGGGCACCATCAGCTTTCTTCACCACATTTGCTTATGCACCCATTTGTCTTCAGCGATCATATTGGGGAGGTGAGAACTCAACATGATTTTTTGTTCTTTGATGCCTTAATCCCCTTCTCCCATGTTTTGTCACTGACCTCTGGAAATTGATGAACACAACTATCCTGGCTGTCCACTAAGATATTTTTAGTGGAAATGTCATCACAAAGAATCCAGGCTAGCTATCTGGAAAGTGCTCCAGACTTCCTTTTAGACACTTTCCAGAAGTCCAGCTCTCCCAACTAAATTCACGTTTTCCAAGCACTAACATTTAAGAAAATTTCAAAATATTTGAAATTAAGATTTGCAATATATTTGAAAACATATTGTTATTCTATTTTCAGTACAAGTCCTACAACGTTTTCTACATCTGTATTTATTGAAAATGTATAAGATTTCATCTATATAATGGACTCATTAGTCTAAGAAAATGCATTCTGAGTCTTTAATAAAAATTTAGGCTATAACTAGTTTTAGTCTAACCTGCTGTTAGGCTGTACCTGCTTGTATTTATATTGCTTGACTCTTGTTTGTGTTGTGTGTGTTTCTGTTCATAGTCAAGAGTCATAGTGTGAGGTTAGACATTTGTTCATGATAGGAATCCTCTTAGTAACCTTTGGAGTCTCCTTTTGAGTTAGGAATATTTTCTCAAGGTGTGTGTGTGTGTGTGTGTGTGTGTGTGTTTTCCTAGGTTGCTATCTTCTTTCTATTGCTGTCATGTATAATGATACAAGTGCTGTTTTGCTAATAATTTTTATTAACGCAGAAGATTTGGATTCTGAGCCAACTTACAATCATGACACATTAGCGCCAAAGCCGCTGGTGCAGTCCTCTCAGGTTTCCGAGGAGAAAATTGAATCCCATAAAGGTTGCATGATTTGCTTGAGGTCACACAGTTTAGATAGAGGTAAGACTATTGGAACTGGAGACTAGTCAATACATAAGTAACAGTTTATATTTTGATCATTGCTTTTTCTTTCTAAAAACAGGAACCTGGAAAGGGACTCTAAGAGTGAATTACACAGTAATGTTTTGTGTTGATCTGAAAACATTTTTCCATGATACCATGTAAAGCCCAAGGTCACTTACATGTTTACTACCTTGTTGAGACAGTCTACTATTTAAAATTTTCTAAGCTATACAAACATTTATATTTTTCTGTCTTGATTTTGAGGACACTATTTTGGTTTTCATTTTAATCACTGTTTCCTATTACTGTTTCCTTTCTGTGTTTTAGGTAGGCTTTTCCCAAAAGCAAGCAATGACATTTTGTTAGTTTTAATAGCATGCAAGAACTCTGGCATTGATTTTCAGTGTGGTTGGCTTGTCTTAGAGATTCTGGAGCTGTTGCCAACAAGGTTGAAATTGTATACAATCGACTTCAGATGTTAATTCAGAAAATATTAATTTTCTAAACCTTATTTTAATTATAATTTCTAAAGCCAAGCACAATGCATATTTCAAAGTTATACAAACAAATGCCCCACAGTCAAACGTGTTTAGAACTGACCATCAAAAGTAAGCAAGAGACACCATTTATGTTAACCTCCTTTGAGACTCTTGCTACCTTACTCCCATGTACTTGAGTACGCTGCACTTTGTACTCGTGGGATCCCCAGAGTCCTGGAATAGTTATCTCCCAGCCCCTCCACCTTGTTGATTTCACTCTCATGTAAAACTAGTGTTCTGAGTCAGCCGTGGAAATAATAGCATGCTCTTTGGGTCCCTGAGTGAACACCGAGAAAGGACTTAAATGGCTCCTCGCATTCTCACACGGGCTTGGAGGAAACACAGCTGTATTTACTTTTCCTACCCCATCTTCTATCTTGAAATACAACCTTTTGGCCAATGAGAGCCAAGGTCAAGTGGCACAGCTTTCTGCGCACCTTTTCAGTTGGCCAAACATTGTTTTTCTAGTGGAGTTGTGGGCTAGGCCCAGTAAGTGTGAGTAATGCCATCACGCATATGCCCTGTGTGGGGAATTGAATTAGCCCACCTTTGTAATTTTCGCCCTCAATTTGGTGTGACACACTCCCTTTCACTTTCATCTGTGCCCCAAAACTCACAGACCAAGGCACGTCTTTGTACTCACCAACAACACTGTTTCCATCGAATTCAGAATACAAAGAAAATATGTCTTTCCTTACTCAATAATTTCCCATTGCTTAAAAAAAAGTGTATTGTTTTCAGGAATTAAAGATGTTTTGTAGGCAAGGTGAACTATTGATAATTGTCTCTGAATTCTAGTTATGGACATAACAATTTAAAGTACAAAGTAGAAATTATGATTTTTTTTTACATAATAGTGGTAGAAACAATGACAATGTGTAAGACTTAAAGTTTAAATTAAGTACAGCAAAACTCATTAGCTTTCTGCCTTCAAACAACAGCCTTAGCATGGATAACCACATTTATTCTTATCTGTAACATCATGCAAATGTTTGTTCTTAAAATACGTATCACACTCAGGTTATAAAGATGTCACATGCTCATTCCATCAAAGCACAGAGCAAAGAAACCAGAATGTAGCTGTTAAGATTTGTACATTTCTTTTTTCTTTCCTATTAGTATTCTGTGCTATTTATTTCTATTCACACAATATTACTGGTATAAGTTATATGTGTCTTGGTAGCTAAATCTATAACAACAAAAGCTATTTAGACACATGGATAACTAATGGATAACTAATTTATGTTTTCTTTACCAGTTTCAAAAATAGAAACTGCTCTCTTTTCTTTGTTATAAATGTAGATGGTTGAAATACTTTATTGTTTTACAAGATGAAAATCATTCATTTGCATGAAATAAATATTCACCTTGCAAAGGTAATGTGTAAGATCATTTTTATTGTTTTCCTTTGAAATTATCTGGGGAAATTAGTATTTTTGTTGCACTCCATTCTGGAGAAGTTGAATATTTAAAATGCATAAGGCTATCGAGGTTGGAAGTTAAGTAGAATCCAGTGTGACTAATAAGAGATGTCAAGTCCTTCAGACTTATGGTATTTATAATAAGCTTGAAGTATTCATGCACCAAAACACCTCAGCCATTCAGTAACCTTGGCTGTGAATTGATGTTATAGTTTTTAAAGCTGCTACGTGGTCTAGTTAGCTTGATGGATATAACCTAGTAATAAGATGCTCAGTTGAACTGTTACTTTCAACTGTGCTTCTACAGTGGCACAGTGTGTATTCTTGGATTCAGATGACGATTGCCCACAGAGAAATTACTAAACTCAAGTGATAACGTTCTAAAACCACCCCCCTTGATGATAACCTGTACTAGAAGGGTTTATTTAACCAGATCAGCTCAATGAGATCCAGAAAGACTACAAGCATAATTTAGAGATAATCATCATGAAGCTGGAATGTGTGCAAAGCTGATAAACGGCTGATTTAAAGTGTTTTCTTTTAAAGGTCACCTTAGGCAGATTGGATGGATGTTCTGTTGCTCAGATACTCTGAGACGAGGAAGAAAGGGCTGCGCACAGCTGCAACCCTACCAAAGTTAGTGGGTTGTGAGGCTCAAGGAAAGGAACAAATGAGAAAGAACTTTGGAACTTGTGTGAGGCAATATATAAATGTTAGTTGTCATTTTTCCCAAGTTCTGATTAAAACTTTCTAATCCCCTAAATCTAACTAAATTGTGATGAAATGTTGAAAAAATCATACCAGTAAGTTTTTTCGTAGAATATTCTAGGGCATGAAAGTTTTCACAACCTTTAGTTTGTTCTATTTTTAATCCCCAGATCATTTACTTTTTGTGATTCCTGTGGGGGTGGTTAATATGTCTCATTTTGGGGTGCAAACAGAGTTGCTTGGGGAATTGGTGGAGTCTTGAGGACTTAATGAATGACGCTCCTCTTTCTCACTTGCACCTGGAGCCAGTGAAAAACCAAAACCAAATTGTGGGCAGAGAAACAAGATAGCCCCTTTGGGCAAGCAATTCAGGTTCGCCAGGGTAATAACTGAAATAGGCATCTACGCTCTCAACACCCCACGGCTAGATCTGGGAGAACGTTTAAGTCAGCATTCTTACCCAGGCACCAGTCTCCCAAATGCTGGTAGAAAGGAAAGGAGACAGAGACTCTCCCCAGGATTCAGGACCTTGGATGGTTTAGCTTTTCCCATTTAGAAACACGGGGCCTGTCACCTATCCACTAGGTAATTCAGGCCTCCTCAGAGGGGACCAATAAGAAGTAGAGCAGACGGTGAGCGTTGCTTGCAGGGGGAAAAAATCCCTCGTGATTGAAACCTGAGCGGTAGGAAAAAGATTTGTGCCTCTAACAATCATGAACAGGAGTGAACTGTAATTTCCCGACCCTTCTATATAGCTCTCATCCCTGACGCTTTCTTTCCCTTCCAGTGCTGACTTAGTCTTGTCTCCCACACGCTCCACTCCCAAGCATGGCCTGTGCTTTCGCCATGTAACACTGTACTGCTTATTTATGGGGACATACTGGTTTCTGTAGGAGAAGGGTTATAGGCAGATTGGCTATGGGGAATTTGAGGTAGATGCAGCCACCTCTGCCCCTCCCTCAGTGAGAAGGTGGGTCTATGGTAAATATATTTCCCAAACAATATCATCTATATTGTAGCACAACCACTTGAGTACTTATAAATAAAAGGGGGGTACAAGGTAAATTTTAAAATCATTCTCCTTGATAACTTTCATAGGAAGGGTATATTTAGCCATTGCAGCTCACTAAGACCCATGAAGGAAATATTCGTACTTTTTCAATAATCATCATGAAATTGTAATGTAGCATGTAAAATTGAAATACGGCTGATTCGGTGTTTAAAAAAAGAAAGGATTTGTCATTCTTTGTCATCCCAGCCAGATGGGACTGGACTGAGCAGATATAGTTGGGAAGTGGTTTATTTGGCAAGTCAAAGAACAACCCATCTTACTCTTCCAGAAATCCATGTAGCTGGAGTTTCAAACCAGTTTAAGTTCAATTTGTCTTTTACACTATTTACCCTGTGGGTGATCATGCGAAAGACCATTGGTAAACTATTACAAGGGGTAAAAAGAAAAGACAGGAATCAAGATTCTACATGACAATTTCTAGCTTATTCTAAATAAATGTACATGTACTGATCACGTACTAAGTGTCTGACATTGTGAAGAAAATGGGGTGGAAGCCCCGGTCCCAGCCCCAAGCTGTCCACAGTTCTCTGAGCGTGAGGGAGAATCAGAGCCCAGCAGGATGCGTGCTGTGGGAGGGCACATCAGTGAGCACTTGGCCCAGGATTGGGGAGTCTTTTTAAAAGGGTCTGATGTGTATCTTGAAGGCAAATTGAAATTGGCAAGATATACAAGCATAGAAAGAGAGAGATGTTCTAATTTAGGGAAAAGTATTAGAATGAGCCAAGACTCAGAGCTAAAAATAGACACTCACATATTTAAATGACAGCAAGCAGTTGGTATGAGTGAGGTATAGGCTTTGGGGACTACTAGTAAAATAAATTTAAATCAGAGGGGTAATCTGATCAAAAGGCGGATCAAGCCTTTTGTACCATGAGAAGAAATTTGGTCTTTTCTCAGAATTGGCTTTAGAGAACATAACACCCTGCCATCGGGTGAACGAGTGGAAGGAGAACAAGGTTCCATGCAGGAAACCCTTGTGAGGCTCCAGGCAAATGACTGATCTAATCACAGTACCCAACTGTAACAGCATGGCAGTGGAGTGGAAAAGAATGGATGAACTGGCTATATTAAAAACATCACAGTCAGTTGGAATTGGCTATTTACTGGATAGAAGAAGTGACCCCCACCCCCAAACAGACAAACAAGCAAACAAACCCTGCCAATTAGTCAATTCAGACTCATGGTGACTCTATAGGACAGGATAGAACTGCCCTTATGGATTTCTGAGATTGTAACGCCTTACAAGAGTAGAAAGCCTCATATTTCTCCCCCTGAGTGACTGGTGAATTTGAACTGCTAACCCTGCGGTTATCAGCCCAACACATAAACCACTATGCCAGTAGGCCTCCTTGCGGAAGTGGAAAAGGAAGAGAACTCAGGGACCATGCTGGCTTCTGTATTGGGCAGCCATGGATAAGCAGCACATATTAGAAGATCATTATGCACGGACAGGGTGGGAGACATCAAAGGAGCTGGGGGTCTGGTTTTAAACCTGTTGAATTTAAGATGCCTGTGGAATATTCAAAAGGAGGTGTGTGATAGAGTGCCTATGGGTCAGAATGTACTCGTGTACGTACTTTCTGGGGAATGAAGGTACAGAACAACAGGCATGAGGGATGTGGATAAGATCATTCAAAGAAGCAAGTGAAAAGTAGGAAGAGTGACCTTAGAGCTTCCCATCGTTTCAGAAATGAGCCAAAGGATAACCAGAACCAGCTGGTCAGGTAGGAGAGCGACTTCAGAAGTGACACAGAAGCCGAGAAACTGAGAACACAACCTCAGAGAGGGAGTCACCAGTCTTCAGTGGTGCAAAGAGGTTCCATAAGATGAACACTTCAGGACGTCCTCTGGGTGCAGCAGAAGAGCGGTCACTGGGAAAGATGGTGAAAGCAGGCCCCCGGAAGGCAGCGATGGAAGCGGATTGCGGAGGGTGAGGAAAGAAGGGCAGGCAGCATCAGTCTGGAAGCCTGCCTGTGCACCAAGCCGAAACAACGTGTGGGGGTTAAGTGAGCCATAGGCCGATGGGTGATAGAGGTTTGTGAAGATTTTTGTTGGTTTTTGCTTGTTAATGATTAATTGCTGTATTAGTGTGTTCCCAGGGCTACCATAACAAAATACCACAAAGTGGGTGGCTTAAAGAAATGTATTATTTTGCAGTTCTGGAGACAGAAGTTTGCCTTCAGGGAGTGAGCTCTAATGGAAGGTCCTTTCATGTCTCTTATCTGCCTCTAGTAATGCTGGCCATGGCTTTTCTGACTATCCCTTGGCTTGTAGATGGGGTCTCACGTGGTGTTCTCCCCCATGGGACCCCGTTTCCAGTTGAGTGTCCCCATTTTTAAGACACCGCTCAAAAAGGATTAGGATTGGGACCTACCCTACTCCAGTTTGACCTCATTAATTCAACAGACAACATCTGCAAATAGAGCTCTTAGTGCTCTAAACAAGGTCATATTCGAGAGTGCTTCAATCTTTTCTTTTTCCGAGGGGGTGGGCTGGGGAGAGATACAATTAAATTTAAACTAATTGCTGGTAGGGAAGAGCCAGCAGCAGTGAAGAAGTGAAGAGAGAGAGACACTTCATAACTAATGAAACCTCATTCTTTAACGGGGGATGAGGGGGGCGGTGTTACAGTGGCTCAGGAGCATCAGTGGAGAAATGAGGTTTGCTCCTGAGGAGGACAGTGTGCCTGTTTGGGCAGGAGGGAAGCACAGATAGGGAGACAGGCAGATCCATTTTTGGGGTGGAACAGGCAAGTCCCTGTGAAGTAGGAGGCTACCTTTCCTCCCTGTCAGCCATGAGGACGAAGACGGTGAGGTCAGATGCCAGGAGAGGTGTTGTGGTGGCTGAGGGGTTGTAGAGTCTATTCCAACTCATAGCAACCCCAAGGGACAGAGTGCCACTTCCCTTGGGTCTCCTAGGTTACAAGCCCCTTCTCCCATGAAGCTGCTGACTGCTTTCAAACCACCAAACTTGGTTAGCAGCTGGGCGCTTAACTGTTAATGTCACCAGGGCTGCTTAAGGACAGAAGGAAAAGTTTGAAAACTGTGCTGTGAAAAGTGAAGGTGGGGGCCTGCATGAAAGGTTAGAGATTGCGAATTTTTATAAACCAATTTAAAAACCACATATGTGTATATATATATATATATA
>NW_022103920.1:64624355-64628611 GCF_000313985.2 Echinops telfairi
ATGTACAAATGCGCTTTACACAATTGATGTGTGTATGGATTGTGATAAGAGTTGTATGAGCCCCGAATAAAATTATTAAAAATAAATAAATAAATAAATAAAATAAAAAGAAATAGGAGTAGAAAAAAAAGTGACCAATCATTCCCTCCTGATCCCAAACATTTTATTTGCATGGCCCCGCCCCAAAAAAGCATTTCACGCACTTCGTTTGCACAGTTAGCCAGCTGTCCAATCCCTTTGGTGGGCCACATCCATCTCATTTGCATAATCCCATCCAATCATTCCATCCGAATTACAAGATGATGACAAGAAAGGCCATGTAAACTATCACACCACAGTTACTAAACTTCTCAGAGCCCCATTTTAATTAAAGAATGAAGATCATGATGCCTAATGCGTAGACTAATGACATCATCAATGTCACTGCAACTAACAGAGATCACAGCAGCTGCAGGCAGGGAATAGATTTGTGGAAATAATTCTGGCCCAAGATGATAAGAGTCTAATTTAGAAGGAGGGGGGAGTGGGGAGGGAGGGGAAAAAAATGAGGAGCTGATACCAAGGGCTCAAGTAGAAAGCAAATGTTTTGAGTCTGATGATGGCAACAAATATACAAATGTGCTTGACCCAATGGATGTATGTGTGGATTATGATAAGAGTTGTATGAGCCCCAAATAAAATGATTTTTTTAAAGAGAAAAAAAAATAGGGAATAGTCTCTACCTTCGAAATATCATTTCTCCCAAGTGAAAGGAGCTGGCTGCATAGGATTTGTGCAGGTACAGGGGATGGATCCTCTGGTGCTTAACAGCCTGCTAGAAATTTATTAGCAATCTGCTTCTTCAGGAAACGGCCGTAATAGCAACAACAACAAATGCTTGAGTTTTATATTCCCTGGGTCACTTGCTTGTATCACCTTCTCCTAACCTCGGTCCTTTGATGCTTCTGACTCAGATTTGCCCCTCTCCCCACCTCCTATCAAGAGGCTGATGTAATGCAAGCAGAAACCAGCTGAAGCCGGAATACAATGGATAGTTATCTTGGGAGATAAAGTGACAGCGTTGCTTGTTCAGGCTATTGTTCAAAGAAACATGTCTTTTATTTATAGACAGAATTTAAAAGCATAGACAGCCAGAGCTTGATACTACTGCTTCTTAGTGTAACTCATTTTCTTGAAATATGCTTAATACTGCTACCTTCTTTGCATGTAAATTGAATGTGTTAGATGGGTGTTTTAGATGTAGTTTCAGATTCTTGTAATAAGTTTCATTGCTACCTTGGTTAAGGCTGGATTCTAAATTTTTATACATAAATAGTTTGCTTTTATAGTATACTATTTTCTCTCTTAATTATTGGAGGCACAGGTTGCAGGGGGGGAAAGCAGAAAAAAGGTTGGGTTTTTTTTTGACGATGTCATAAGCAGATGATTTCCATATTAATAAAATCTTCATAATTTAGTCTGATGAGGCTAACTAGATGAGGTCTCCAATTGTTGCCAGATTTGCAAAGTTGGCACCTTCTAATAGACTTCATGGAGGTTGTTGGGCTTACGTGCCAGGAAAAAGATAGTTGTCCGCTCTGATACCTGCGTTTTCTTACGTTCAAACATCCAAGAATGAGGTTCACAGAGATGCCACTACCCTGATGCTCTGCAAAAGTGACTTCATGTTTCCAAGGCTCTTCTGAAAAGTGTTACGTGCAGTGTACTCGTGGAGTAGGTTTTCACCCCTGAGCTCTTAGAAGATCTTAACAGCTTGAACCTCAAGAACCTTTACAGCCCCTCTGCAAGAAAGGGCAGAATAGTGCCTAAACGTCGGAATTATTGGCAAGGAAGATACTAGCAGGTGAGGAACAGAAGACAAAAGGCGGCCAGTCCATTTTTAATCAGCTAACTGGTGAAGAATAAATCATTTTATATGTACATATTAAAACAGCAAGATAATTATGAACTCTATTTATTGTGATGCTATAGATAAGGATATTTACTTTGTCAGTAAGATTAGAATAAAAATCTGACCTAGAATACTTAAGTTTAAACCTTATAAGGCCAAACACTCTTTGAAAAAGAAGTATTAATGCCAGATTACATAAGGGAACCTATCTTAAAGAATGTCATCATGGCTTCATTTCTTTGAAGGATTAATAGCACAAAAATAATGAACATGCTTTGTGAACATTATATTTGAAGTAATTTTTTTAAATTTGGCTACTAACTAAAAGGTTAATTGATTCATTTCTTCTTGCTCCATTGTGGTTAACATACTGATTCTTCTCTTTCAAGATCCATTTTATTATGCAAATGAAAAAGCACAAGACTGTGTCTAAGAGGGAGTGACTGAGCTGCTTTTTGCAGGGGAATGCATGCACCTGTGTCAGCCCTCAGGTCCCCTCCCCTCCCCTCTGCTTCCTGGGCTGCCAAGCTGGAAACTTAGTGATCCGGTTTATTGGGTACGGGGTCCTTGGATTTTGTCTCACATTTTCTTTGTGATTTTTCTCTCATTTTGCCTTATAATTTCTCCCCTTCCAGCTCTCAGCATGCCAACGGCAGCTGCATCATGGCACTCACCCTGCTGCCAAGAGGGCAGACAGCCTCCATGGAGACTGTAACATTGCTCGGTAGCCAACGGTTAAGAGATAGGGGCTGGAACAACCCAGAGAGCACAGCTGAAATTCAGATAATCCTAGGACATAGTTGGTGAAACACTTTGCCCAATGTATTTTGTAAATGAAATTAATCTTTGAACTTTTTATTATGAAAAGTTGTGAAACAAAATGTAGAAAGAATAGTGTAATACATTCCTCTGCAGTTCCCTATCTCAGTTTTCACTATTGTCAACTGAGGTTGAGAGAATACAAGATAAAAGAGGAAGATACAATGTTCTGAATGAACTGACAATGAAGAGCAAGCAAAAGGAATAGCTGGGGCCTGAATTTTATCTATAGCCAAGTGGGACCCGTCATGCCTACATTTTCAATTAATTAAGTTAAAACTTCCTGAACATTGTTCTAGTTACTTATAAACATCGCTTCATTTAATATTTCTAACAATACCTATGAAATAGGTACACTCTTGATTTCATAATACAGCTAAGGAAACCGAGCCCAAATAAGTTCAATAAGGCACCCAAAGTCACTTGCTCATTAGTAAGCAGAGAGCCTGGGATTTGCATCCAAGCGATTTGGCTCAAGAGCCTGTGCTCTTAATCACTCCGTAGTGCTGCCCACTAGCAATCCAGGCCCTGCTGCATATGAAAACTAGAGGTCTTATTGCCCATCCATACTTAGCTTCCTTTCTAGTTTTTCCATCCATATGGTAAATCCTTTTACAGCAACTAGAATTGTGGCGTCATTCCTCACTGATTACCTGCCCTCTTGGCTGACCCTAGGATACTTTGAATTTTAAAGTTTCTGTTAAGTTTCAGGAGCCAACATCTGTGTACTGTATACATGGATCTCTATATTAAGTTGCATCCGACGGGGTATGATTCTGTTTGATTCTGTTGGAATCTTAAGGAAGGATTTGGTGCTTTAATTTCAGGTGTATCATAGCCAACTGTAGACATAGAGGCTGAAGCAACACATGCAGCACAGCTGAAATTCAGATCATTCTAGGAGGAATTTGGTGGAGCACTTTACCCAATGTGATTTGTTAATTAACTTAATTTTTTGAACTTCTTTTAAATGAAAAAGCTGTTAAACATCATGGGCAGCAGTAGAAACAGTGGTGTAGTTTTGGCGATTTAATTTCAGTTAAGTCACAGGACCACTTTTGACTGGGATGTCTGGCAATTTTGTTAATGTGAGGTGATTCACTTAACAAATCTTTCTAGAGGGGCCCAGGTGTAAATAGTAGCATGGCTTGTGAACAGAGCAGTGTCTTCTTCACAGATTCTCCATGGATTTTTCTTCATTAGAGGATTTGTCTCATTTGCCTTTACATTGCCTTCATATCTCCCCATCTGAAAACCAAAGTTAAAAAGAAGAGAACCCCGCCCTGCCAATTCCTCTCCATCTACCGAAATCACAGTCCCTGTCCCCTTTAAAACATAATGCCTTGGAAGAATTGTCTGTGCTCATATTTCCCTTCCCTTTCTCTCTTTTCACTCTCTCTCTTTAACATACAGCAAGCAGACTTTTTTTTAAAATCGTTTTATTAGGGGCTCATACAACTCTTACCACAATCCATATATACATCAATTGTGTAAAGCACATTTGTACATTCATTGCCCTCATCATTCTCAAAACATTTGCTCTCCA
>NW_022103920.1:64630289-64642111 GCF_000313985.2 Echinops telfairi
TTCTCTCTCTCTCTCTCTCTCTCTCTCTCTCTCTCTCTCTCTCAAGATTTTAAAATCTGATACACATCACTATGGATGAGCCTCATGTATATCATATTTAGTGAAAGAAACTAGAATCTAAGAGCTCATACTGTGTGATTGTATTCATTTAAATCACAAAAAGAGATAAACCTAGGCTCAGCCCTTACAGTCAGAATGGTGATTGCTTTGGAGGCGGGGAGTTGAGTTTGTCTGGCAGGAACATCAGGAGGGTTCCTGGGGGAGTTGGTCATTTCGGTTTCTTGGTCTGGGTGTTGGTTACTCACATGTGTGCAGTGATTAGAAATTGAACAAACTGTGCACTCAGAATGTAATCTCATGTATATATTTGTTCTTCAATAAAACTTTTACAACTCTGATATGCCTCACACAGAAAATCATTCTCAAGGCTGAGAGATAAGCACTTTATCAGTACTCATTAGCATTAGAATATAATCTCCAAACAAGTAAACTCTTGTCTACTTTTATTTATTGGATGAATATTTATCGAACACTAAGTATTACCTTGGTGGTATAGCATTTATGCGTTGGGATGCTAGCCACAAGGTCAGCAGATCGAAACCACCAGCCTTTCCACAAGAGAAAGATGAGACTTTCTACACCCAGAAAGAGTTACAATCTTGGAAACCTACAGGGGCAGTTCTACCCTGTATGCTAGAGTTGCTATGAGTTGCAATTGACTTAATGGCAGTGAGTTTGGTTTGGTTTTTAGGCATCAGTCTGGGGCAGTGGCAGTTCGTTGGTAAGATACACCTCATGTGCAGCCAGATAGACTAGGTAGACAGGCCTGGCAGTCTACTTTTAAAAAACCAGTCATTGAAGTACCATTCAACTTCGCCAGACCTGGTATTGCCAAGCGTTGGAATCAGCTCAATGACAGGTGGTTTAGGTACTGATCTAAGCATTTGATATATGGAAATGAACACGAGAGACACAATCTGATTAAGCTTTTGAGGGACAATAATCATAATTAACACAGAGTGTATTACAAAGTACCAAGGGCTACAGAAAGGGGAAAAATCAGTAGAGGGAGGCATCTGGATTGTGCAGTAGGTGGGAAGTAATAGTATTCAGTTTTAAACAGCCTGGCCAGGAAAGGCCTGCTGAGAAGGTAGTGTTTGGGTCTGCCTTTGGAAGGGGCAGGGGGCAGGAACTGTGTGTCTATCTAGGGAAAGTACCTTCTGGGAGAGAAAATAGAAACTGCAAAGGGCCCAAGGTAGAAGCAGTTTGGGTGTGTACTAGCAATCACCAGTGGAAATGCGGAGCGGTGCATGAGGGCCAGTATGTCCAGATCATGAAGGACCTTGCAGCCACTGTAAGAATGAGATGGGAAGTCATTCTGCATGAGATAGGGAGTGTTTTGTTTTTCTGGGGTTTTTTTGCCTAATTCGGTTTGACTTTTAAGTTGAGATGCTTGTAGTGGCTGATCATTCTCATTGCTGTAAGCATACCTTATAGGGTATTACCCATTGTACTGTTGACGTTTGTTTGTTTCTTTGTTTCCAGCATTTGGTCTGCCATAAGGGGCTTTTTGCAAACTAATGTACTCTAGGGGTATTCATCTTAAAGAAATCAAACACAATATATTGCGAGTCCTTCATATTTTAATAGCTTATGTAACACAGCATGTTAGTTAAGATTCATTGCCTTGAAGCACCTCAGAGTCTCGGAGGTAAAACACGTGCCCATAAAACAACTAATCAGGACACCTAGAGGAAACACCTAACAATATCCTGGGCAGTTTGCCCTTTACATGTTCACCGTGGGCTCCATTGATGCTTCATGAGAAGCTGGTTCATGGTTCAGCAGAGCCTCAACGCATACATAGGTTTGGAAAAGCAGAGCCAGACTGGCAGGGAATACCTGGGAATAAAAGGACTAGCAAGCACGCTTAATTATGGGGGGTAAGGGTCTGAGTGAGGGTCCGAGTTGAGGATTCACTGTAGAGATCTGCAGAAGTTTGGACGAACGGATCTCTCCAGTAAGGTCCAAACTGCATTCTCACCTGGGAATATTTGTGCATGCTGCATTTCTCAGCCGTTTTGATGTATTGATGCCACGCTTACCATTAGCAAACCTCAAAGTCCACGAGGTCTAAATGTTTTAAATGTATATGTGTTTGTAGACCGGCAAAGAAAACTCATCCAGTGTGACTGTAGCAGACTCTGAGACAGGAACTCAAGCAGGCCAGACACTGGGAAGCAGCTCGATCCTGGCCGAGCTCCTGAATGACATCCCCTTCACGCTGGCACCGCACGTGCTGCAAATGCAGGCTCCCTTCAGTGACCTTCCAGACCACTTGCTCTCCTCTGATGTCAGCGAAAACCTGTCACGGTTTTGGTATGATTTTACTCTGGAAAATTCAGTGCTCTGTGATTCATAATCTCTGTGTCTATCTGCACCTTAAGAGCTTTAAGAAAATTTTGCCTTTATTGTTTAACCTGTGGATGTTCTTTGCCATTTCACTGTACAAAAGCCCTTTAGTATCACAAAACAACCCCCCCCAAAAAAAAACATACATTCACTGTTCTGTCTTATTATTATTTTCAATAAAATGCACTTGTGTAAAAATTGAATGATCCTTCCTTTCCCCTCAAGGAAGGAAGAATGGCAATGTGGCTGCCCAGGTTTGATGGAAAGGAAGGTTCCTTGGCGAGTCGCCCCAAACCTAACACCTCACTTTATCTGAGAAAGACTGTGAGGGACTGCTATTTTCCCGCAGTTAGAGGGAGCGTGAATTCTCTTCGCTGATTTGGAGAAGCCTTGAATTAACGTTCCACCCACCCTCTTTCTGAGGTGTTAAGATTGAATTGAGAGAGTTGCCTTGATTTCTTCAGTCTGATATGCACAGATTGATGAATAAATAGAGAACGCTTCTGAAAAAGCAGTTGTAGTTTGTGAATAGGAGATGCTGTCCGATTTGAGTGAGAAATGTCCTTGTCTTAAACCAGTGGCCGGCTGGCCGCTGCCCCTCCACTGAGCCTCTACCCCTGCCTGTTTTGTTCTCTGCCGTTTTGCTACTTCAGCGTGTGCGCTCTCTCCAGCTTCCCAAGGAGCTCTCTCTGCTACCTCTAGCTCACTTGGCACTTTCCCTCCATGGCACACATGTTCCCAGTTTACGATGAGATTCACATTTCCTTTTCAACCTGTCTGCCTCCCAAAGAAAAACATCTCATGGTGATACGTATTATTGCTGATATCACCCCTATTTAGAAATTTGTTGGCCACAATACAGATGGAAATGTTTTTCTGTCAGAAACACTGCCATCAACTCATTTCCTATTAGAGTGCAGGCAGGACACCCAGCTAGGAAGGACCTTAATGCTTGAGTATCTATTACTTATTCCAACCAGAACAAAAGAAAACTGCCATGGGGCCATAACTGCAAAGGGGAAAAGTAGATTCTGATCGAGAGTTTTCTATGCTGTAGAAAATTTAAATAACATTTGGCTTGATTAATAGCACTATGATATGTAAATGCTGTGCCAAATTGTAAGGATGTTTTTCACAAAAAATAAGAGTGCCATAACACAATTAAACACTGCATAAAGGTACATGAATTATTCAAGTTTCAATCTGTCATGCATGCTTATTTAAAAAATAAATGTGGTGTGATCTTGGTAAAAATGCTTGAAAAATACTTTATTTTTTAGAAGTTAAAGGAACATTGCTGTTTACAAAAATATGCTTGGTTTATTTAAAAAAATGTTACCCTCTGAGCTTAATGGTTAGATTCTTATAGTTTTTATAAAACAGCAGTCTAGGAAATATGTCTTATTACTGATGCATATGTGAACATTTTAAAGAAGTTTTTGTAAAAGTACATCCTTTTTAAATATCTGTGTTAATATGCCCATGAAGTTCAATGTAAGCATGTGGTCAGTTTGTCTAATATATGTGTTAACTTGTCTAAAATACTTATGCATTTCATTTATATTTATGTCTACCATGTTATAAATATTTTTATTTCTTCATATGTCTAAAAATTTGTTATGGTTAAATAAATGGAAATGAACATAAATAAATATTTTGATTATTTATAGATTCATGAAAAATGTGGTTCTTTTTTCCCCATTCCTATCTCAGTGCAAGATATTGATTCTTTGGACAACAAAAGTTAAATGTGTACTTTTTTAATAGCACAGAAGAGTATAAAATTTCCATTATATGTACATTTTTAAGGAATGACGTTGAAAATGATAAGGTCACTGGCCCTGCCTTTGGGAGACAGGCAAGCTCTGAGGGACTTCCCCGGCATCTCCAGACAGAGCCCCAGCCTCACAAAACTTAGAACCAATGTTACTAAACTTATTTATAACAAAAACATTGTGAAAATGACCATTAAAACTTTTCTTTGTGTCCGAGTCAGCCCAGGAGTCTTGGTGGCACGGTGGTTATACATTGGGCTGTTAAAAGTCAGCAGTTCGAGGCCACCAGCTGCTGCCTGGGTGAAAGATGAGGCTTTCTACTCCCACCAAGGTACAGCCTCAGAAACCCACGGCCAGTTCTCCTCTGCCCTTTGGGGTCGCGAGGAGTCGGAATGGGCCAAATGACAGTGAGATAGTCATTCTTCTGATTTTAAAACTGAAAGAGACATTCAAAATCAATCAGCCAACTCCTTCATTTTACGTGAGATAACAGCTGAGGTCTAGAAAGGTTAAATATTTCGAATCACCTACCTAGTTAAGGATAAGTACACTTTTATTTTGGTAGCATTTATAATTCAAAGAGGAAGATGACAAAACCACATGATTTGGTGGGAAAGATTGAAGGGATGGGAGGCAGCTAGACAGCTTGTAATGGCTCTTCATCGGCTTTGAGTCGGTTCCCTAACTCCCGGTGTTCTGTTGCCTGGCTTGTGAATTGGTAATTGTATGCACTTTGCAGGGTATGTTCAAGTTATTGGTAGCATATGTTAAGTGCCTGACTACATAGACCTGACACACCAAAGGTGTTCAGAAAGGGAACTGTTACTTTTATTCTCATTACTAAATAACCATACACCATAGTCTAACAAAATACAAAATGCATACTAACAGAATTGCTAAAAAGGCACAATAGTATAAAAATAGTGACCCACGTTTATTATCAATCTCCCTGAGTATATGTTTTCATATAATTGTAGCTCACTATGGAAAACATTTATAAAATACTTGAGCTGACTTTTCTGCCTTAGTTAAGTAAGGAACACTTTTTTTTTAATGGAGGCTCATAGTCTGTTTCCTTATTGTGAACATAAGAATTATTATTGTAAAGTACTGAAGACATATAATATGCAAGTGATTATACTGAATTTTATTTTTAAGCATGAAATATATCCAGAACGTTGCATTAATTTTTCCTTTTATTTTTAACTGTCTTAAGATGTTCACCCTTTCCTAAAAATGGAATTAGAGAGAAAATCCTGATCAATATATTATTTTTCTTAATCACATTTTTATTAAATTAATTTTTTTAAGTTGCACCTCTAAAAATGTTGACCGTGGCACAATTCTTGTTAACAATTCTAAAAAACTACAATAAGCAAACATTTATTATTAGCACCAACACTTTTTTTTCAAAGTAAAATGATAAGTTGAAAATGTCATGAGAGAAATCTCGTCTAAAATTCCCAGAGACCTAAGTTCTTATATGATAACCAAGAAACCAAATTCTCTGCCATCAACTCAATGCTGACCCATAGCGACCCCCTGTGGGTTCCCAAGACTGTAACTGTTCACAGGAGTAGAAAGTCCAGTCTTTTTCCCACTGAGCTGCTGCTGCTGCTGCTCATGCTGGTTTTGAACTGCCAACCATGTGGATTACAGTCCAACACAGAACCACTACACCACCTGGGCTCCTCTTATATAGTAACACCTCTGAAAGCCAGTATCACTTTAAGTTGGAAATCTGTCAGGATTAGCCAGGAAATGCCAATATTTTCTACCTCTAGAGAACGATAGGAAAGTAGTCAAACTGCACCTGGTCAAAGGCAGAAAACTTTTGAGATCCTAAAAGACCAGATTTCCTGGGTTTCACTGTAACTCTAATGTACTGATGTGGAGTAGCAAAGAAATAGTCTCCTCATGTTTTCATCCAGTGATACATCAGATCTGACCTCCCATGATAACAATTGATTGATAAACATTGCCCTCAGTGATCTAACAAAGAGTATGTTACTTTCATAGATGAATTCATTGCCTTATCTTCCATGTCATGAATAGCATTCACATGTAATGTCAGTATATTGGATAGGTGGCTTAGAGGTATTAAATCTTTGAAAGCTATTGAGAAATATGAGGGTCTATGGACATTATCTTGTGAGTACCCATGCCATATTACTAAGGGCATGACCTAAAATTATTGGCAAATCTAAAACTCTCTGGATAGTCCTGCCTCCATTCATACTTTATGGGCTTGAAAGGTGAAGTATTCTTACCTATTAGAAAAGGACTCTCTATGCCATATGGTTTGGTGTATAAGGTGGGTGTGAGAGAGGGAGAAAGAAAGAAATATATTGATTGACAGGAATTTTTTTAGTCAATACAACAGTATGTTAACCATTTTTAAAGGTAAATACATGTTGAATTTTACAATTATTTTTAGGTTTACACAAAAGTTGTAGAGAATTCTCATATACCCCCCTCCCCCATTTATTTATGCTCTTGTCATTTGGTTCATCCTAACTCACAGCAACCCCACAGGGGAGAACAGAACTGGCCCCATGGGGTTTCCAGGATGTAATCTTTATGGAAGCAGAGGGCCACGCTGTCTTCCTGCAGAGCAGCTAGCGGACTGGAACCACCAGTTTTCCATTAGCAAGCTGCACACTTTAACCACTGCTGCCCGAGCGCTCCATGGTCTCTGTGCCATAACTAAGGCCTCTGCATTGGTACTTTACTGTTAATTAAACCTTGCACCATATCTGGATTTCACCATATTTTTCCCCTGATGCCGTCTTTTTTTTTTTTCCTTTCTGTTCAAGAATCCTATCCTGCATTCTAAATGACATTTAATTGTCATGTCTTTTTAGGATTTTTTTGGCCTGGACAGTTTATTTTCTTATTTTTTATGACCATGACAATTTTGAGGACTACAGGTCATATATTTTGTATGTCCCTCAGCTGGTTAGAATGGGCGTCATGAGCTTTTAGAAGACCACAAAGAAAGTGCCCTGCTTCTTAATCACGCCCTCAACATGGCATCACTGAGCATGCTAACTTTGATCGGCTGGCCAAGGTGGTTTTTGCTAGTAGCTCTCAACCCTGTACAGCTCCCTAGCCTTTTGCCCCTTTCCGTAGTGTGCGCTTCAGAATCAAGCTGCTAATCAAAGCCCATATGCAAGTGGTTGGGAATTAAACTCCATTTCTTTGAGGGAGGAGTGACCATGTACACTATTTGCAATTGTTCTGTATGTAAGATTTGACATTTCTCCCTAGCTTATTCAATTATTTTATTTATGTCAGTATAGACTTAGAGATATTTAATCATCTCTCTTTTGGAAGTCTAATTCTGTGGGGTCAATAAACATTTGTATTTCTTTAATTACGACTAAAGAAAAATTGGAATGTATTACATGTTGCAAATGACTACCACTTTCCTGCTGGCTGTGGTACTAATATATTCTGTAGTTGCCTCAAGCATGCTTCTCCTTAACCTACTGAGCACAATGGATCCTTACTGGAGGGCTGCTCGGGTGGATTGTGCGTGGACAGTTGGCCCTTTCATACCACATCCCCCAAATGACTGTCTCTTAAATGTCATTTCATTTGGCAATAAGTGATGTGGAAATGCAGATGCAGTATAATCCTTTCTCACTCTAATAAATCAAAAGAACTCATGTTTTTTAACAATGGCAAAATGAAGTTGCAGCTCCTTGAGAAAAAAAGGTTTCATTTTCAGACTTTAAGAATTTGTTTCATGGAGCATTATAAGGAAATTCAGAGTTTTCTTGAGGCGAGGGTGAATGAAGGAACTCAATTTGATTTTAGATTAAGCACATTGACTCTATGCTAAGATATATAAGGTTCACTTCATCCAAGGGCAGGTGGTGGGGATCAAAGTGAAGAAGGAAAAAAAACCCTTATTTTGTCCTAGAAAAAACCCTGAATATAGTTCTTTGTCAAGTCTTTGCCCCATCCCAAATTTCACCCCTACAAAGGATATCAGTTCCTTACAATCAAAGGTAAGGCAAAAGATAATTGCATCCAGAACACCAATTGGTAGATTAGCCCTGAGCCAGCCCCCCAAAGATAGCTTCGTAGTTACTTCACAATCCAGAAAGGGAGTCAGACAATTAATAGGCCATTTCAGAGGTCAGCTAAGGAGAGGCCTGCAACTTACGACTGCTGCCAGAGACACAATTCAGTGTCTGACATCTGGGTTTTGCAGCTGCCGAGTCAGCCCCTTGTGTGGCCACAGGTGTGGATTATAATTCTGAGGTGGATGGGGGAAGAAATAGGATGATGCCAGGTTCATTGTATGTGTGTGTGCTTGTGTGGTTTTTATTTTAATTTTGCTCCTCAAAAGGTGTGTAATTTATTTTGTTTAAAATTTGTGTATTTCTACATAATGTCTAGGAACATGTGGGAGGCTAACAAAGAAGAAGCCTTTATTCAAGAACAACGTGGAGAGCAAATGTTTTGAGAATGATGAGGGTAACGAATGTACAAATGTGCTTTATACAATTGATGTATGTATGGATTGTGATAAGAGTTGTATGAGCCCCCAATAAAATGATTTAAAAAAAATTCATGGGGAAAAAAAGAGATAAGAGCTCACGACATGGATTTCAGGAACAAGAATGAGAATAGAAATATCAGGAGGGTTAGGGAAAAGGTGGGGAGAGGAGGGGAAGAAGGGGAAATTGATCCCAATGATCGACACATAACCACACACACCCCTCCAGGGGGATGAACAACAGAAACCATGGGGGAAGGGAGATAGTGGTCAGTGTAAGATATGAAAACATAATAATTTACAATTTATCAAGGGGTCAAGAGGTTGGGGAGAGGGAGGGAAAAAGCTGATAGCAAGGGCTCAATAGAAAGTAAATGTCTAGAAAATAATTATGGCAACATATGTACAAATATGCTTGATATAATTGATGTATGGATTATTGTAAGAGTTGTAAGAGGGATGTATGTATGGATTGTGATAAGAGCTGTACTAGCCCCCAATAAAATGATTTTTTTTTAAAGTTGTAAGAGCCCCCAATAAAATGATCTTTTAATAGAAAAAAAAAGAACAAAAGCACAACAAAGCAGAGCTCTTACACCTACAGGGTACACTGTACACTAGCATGCTGTCTGTGACGTTAGTGGTTACTTAGTCATTTCCAGAGGCCTTCTCAAAACCAAAAAGGGAATCAATGAATGCCAAAAAAAGCAAGCAGGCAGTTGGTCCGTGATAAACAGAATGGTCACCGCCTATTGCCTCCTCCCTCATCCTTCTTTCAGATTTTCGCAAGAATTGGGTTTACGGATGAGGTAGTTAGTTTATTGTGCCAACCTGGCCGAAAAACACATGCAGGGTTAATTGAAGGGAGGAGGGGTAAATGGCTCAGTAAGCCTTGCCTTTCGAGTTCTTGGGTCTCTTGCTTTCTGATGGTCGGACCAGGGTGCAGCTGCCTTAGCAGTTCCCTGCTTCAGCTTGCAAGACTCATTTCCTGCAAGACATCTCCGAGGAGAAGCCGCATGGACCTACCAATGCAGCCCTGGGTGTGGGAGTACCCATGTGGAGACTCCTGCCAGCGCAGAGATGCTTACACATTCACTGACTCGGCTTTCCTCCTGCAGTTGACATCATTGCTTCTGTTTTGTGAGATGGAGGACTTTGTGGGTTGGTGTTGGACATAGGGGTTTATGGGTTAATGTTGGACTTGTGGGCTTGGGCAGCACTGTGTTGGGATGTTTTCTTGATGCGCACTTAACCTTTATATAAAACTCTCTCTTATACATGAGTTTCTGTGGATTTATTTCTCTAAAGTACCCAGACTAACAATGGATATATTTGAGACTGGAAAAGACTATATGTAGCCTTCTCCCTTACACTACACCAGCTGTAGCCAGCAATGAACGCCGCTTATAACAGGAACTCCAAGCCCTCCTCTTCCCCTTGCAGGAAAATTGGCTCTTTTGTTATGAGAAAAATCTTAAATTTTCTACTTTCAGGTGGGTAATTGAATTTCCTGACCCTAAAGATATAGGCAACAATAAAAATTCTTTTTAAAGATTATTAAGAGAATGGCACTTACAAAAACTATAAAGGACTATAGTCCGTGGAATATATATATATACATATTACTAACTAAATGTACTTCTTGTTTTGTCTACTCCATGTCCTGAAATTAGAAATTGAATCTAATGAAGGAGAAAGGAATCTTCAAGTTATATCTTCTTATTGAATTTCTCTGAAGGAGAAATGCTTAAACCTTTAGGCCAGTATCTCATAACCTTTTTGTCAACCAGTAAGCCCTATGGTGTTTTCTCACTATATTTCCTATATAGTTGAGCATCCAAGAAAAATTTAGAGTTATTTTATTCTTTGCATTTCTAGTAGAAAGGTAATAAATAGGTCACTTGAATATACTTTTAGAAAGTACAACCACCACCCTTTTCCTTTAAACATCTATGCTCTTTCCTTGGTGCTCTACTGAATTTGTATTCCATCAGGACTTGTTGAATGGATGAGGGAATCAATCAAAGAAACCATTCAATTGTGTATAAATAGGATTTCCCAAAAGAAAAGAAGTAGAATTCCAAAACTTCTGTGGCTTCTCTGACCCCTAGTAAGAGTCCCCAAATTATCCTGCTGTGTTTTCATAGCTGAAAATAATGCTTAGTTTACCCAGCCTCTACAAATTGTCCCTTTTGTCCATTTTGGGACTACTCCATGTTTTTTGGGTTCTTTTTCTGCCCAAAATGACTATGTACACCTTCATGATGAGTAAGCCCTGATTCTAGACATACAGTGTGTTTGGGGCTGCGGATGAACTCGGTGGAGGTTTTTATCCAGTTGCCAAGTTTCCCTCGCAGGCTGTTCATTGGGTGCATGGCTATTCTTGTACCAGGATTTATGATTAATTCTGGCCTCTCCTCAAAAACAAAAGCCCCTTGTTCATATGCTTTCATCTATGCACACTGACATGTGTTTATAACCGTATTTCAGGAAAATACTGATTTTCGCAGGAGTCCATCTGGCAACAGCAATGAGATCTCTCATTCCACATCCTCTTCTGAATCTGGCCTGAATTTCTAGAAGCTTCCTGTCAGTAAACTGTTGAAATGATTGTTGAATGATCTTCAACAAAGTTTTATCCTCATGTGATATCAGTGATACTGCTTTAAATTTTTCTCATTCTGTTTTCTTTTTTTTTGGAATGGATACAAGTGTGGATGTCTTGAAGTTAGTTGTCCAGGTACCTCTCTTCCAAATGTCCTGGCATGGTTGAGAGAATGCTTCCCGTGCTTCATCAACTTGATGAAATAGTTCAGATGGCATTCCATCAATTCCTGGAGTGTTGCTTTGGACTAATGTCTTCAGTGCAGCCTGGACTTCTTCCTTTAGTACCATTGGTTCTTGATAATATGCTACCTCTTGAAATGGCTGAATGTTGATGGGTTCTTTTTGTTACAGTTACTCTGTATTCTTTCCATCTTCTTTTGATGCTTCCTCCATCATTCAATATGTTGCCTGTAGTATCTTTCAATATTAACAGTTGAGGCTTGAAATTTTCTTGAGTTCCTTCAGTTTAGGGTAGTGGGGAGATGAGTCACTTAGGGTTCAGTATAACAATAATGAAA
>NW_022103920.1:64643237-64648695 GCF_000313985.2 Echinops telfairi
TGGTGTTGGGTTAATGGGTTAATGTTGGACTTGTGGGCTTGGGCAGCATTGGGTTGGGATGTTTTCGTGATGCACCTTTTCTTTACATAAAACTCTCTCTTATCCATGAGTCGCTGTGGATTTGTTTCTCCAAAGTACCTAGACTAATACACCCACAGTTCATCAGGTCTTCTGTCATAAATATTCAGTGAGTCAAATCTGTTCTTGAGATGGTCTCAAGATTCAGGTGGACTATATTCATGGTCAAATTTTCACTCTTGTGGATTTGTGTTAATTTTCTCTGCCTTCATCCTGAACTTATATATGAACATTTGATGGTCTGTTTTATAGTCAGCCCCTGAATGCTTTTCACTGTAGGTATTGAGTTTCTACATCAATTTGATTTCTTTCTTTCATTTTTAATCATTTTATTGGGGGCTCTTACAGCTCTTATGACATTCCATACATCAATTGTATTAAGTGTATTTGTACATGTGTTGCCATCATCATCATCATTTCTGAAACATTTCCTACTTGAGCCCTTGCTATAAGCTCCTTTTTTTTCTCCTCCCTCCCTTGTGTATCCTTGATCAATTATATATATTTATTGTTATTTTGTATCTTACATTATTATCTCCCTTCACCCACATTTCTGTTATTCATCTCCTTCTGGGGTTGGGGCGAGGGCTATATAACCAACCTTGTGATGGGTTCTCCTTTTCTCACCCTTCCCCTGCCCTGACCATCCCCCTACCCTCATGATATTGCTACTCCCATTACTGTGCCTGAAGAGGATTATCTTTCCTGAATTCCATGTGTTGAGAGGTCTTATCTGTACTAATGTGAGTTCTCTGGTCTAGCTAGATTTGCAAGTTAGAACTGGGTCATGGTAATGGGGGGCGAGGAAGTATTCATGAACTAGAGAAATGATGTGTGATTTCTTGGTGCTATGCTGCACCTTGGTTGAATCATCCCTTCCTTATACCACTTCTCGGGGTGTGTGAGGGGGAGATATCCAATTATCTACAGATGGGTTTGGGGTCTCCACTCTAACCCTGCTCTTTTGCATTGATACAGTTGTTTGTTTTGGATCATTTGATGCCTGATGCCTGATCCTGTTGACACCGCATGATCACACAGGCTGGTGTGCTTCTTCCATGTGGGCTATTTACTTCCTTGCTAATTGGCTGCTTGTTTAACTACAAGCCTTTTAGATCCCAGATGCTATATCTTTTGATAGCTGGGCACCATCCGCTCTCTTCACCACTTGCTTATGCACGCATTTTGTCTTCAGTGATCGTGTCAGGACAGTGAGTATCAAAGATTGCCAGGTTATCAGAACAAAGTGTTCTTGTGTTAAGAGAGGCCTTGAGTAGAGGCCCAAAGTCCGTCTGCTATCTTAATACTGATCATACAAATATATGTACCAATTTGATTTTTGTATTTTCCATGTGGAAAAATTCACATGTATATTCACCTTTAGTGCTGTTGAAAACTTGTCTTTGTGATGTAAAAGTTGTTGGTCTTGCAAAATTTTATCATGTAGTCTCCAGCTTCATTTCTATCCCCAAAGCCATATCTTCCAGACACTGTCTCTTCATCTCTGTCTCTAACTTTTTCATTCCAACTGTCAATAATTATCAATGCAACTTGATTGTGTGTTTGATCAATTTCAGACTGAAGACATTGGTAGAGTTCTTCAATTTCTGCATCACTAGCTTTGGTGATTGATGCATACATTTGAATAATAGTTGTATTAACTAGATGTCCTTGTATGCAGATAGATATTATTCCATCACAGACAGCAATGAACTTCAAGATAGATTTTGAAATGTGTTTTTGACAATGAATGAAATGCCATTCCTCTAGGATTTTTCATACTTCCTGTAGTAAACCAACTGACTGTATGATTCAAAATGGCTAATACCCCTCCATTTCAGCTCACTAACATCAATCTTTATGTGGTCCATTTCATTTTGGGAAACTTCCAATTTCCCTAGATTCATACTTTATACATTCTAAGTTCCAATTATTAACAGATTTTTAGCTGTTTCTTCTCCTTTTGAGCCACGCCCCATCTGCAAATGAAAGTCCCAAAGGCTTTACACCAGCCACATCGTTATGGTCGACTCTACTTTGAGAAGGCAGCTCTTCCTCAGTCATATTATGAGTGCCTTCTGACCTGAGAGGCTCATCTTCTGATACTACGTGTGACAGTATTCCATATAAAGTTTTCAGTGGCTAATTCCTCCAAACCAGATAGCCTGTTCTTTCTTTGTCATCCCTTCTTAGTCTAGAAGCTCTACCGAACCTTGTTCACTTTGGATGACCTTGCTGGTATCTGAAATACCAGTTACAGAACTTCCAGCAACACACAAGCCACCACAGTATGACACACAAGTGGTGGCATTCACTCCTAGTAACAGTTTTAAATGTTGGTCTTAGTCTGTAATTGATATTAAAAAATATTTGTACCTTTGTGTCTGATTTATTTCACTCAGCAAAAGGTTTTGTGTTCATCCGTAGTGTAGCATGAATCAGAACTTTGTTTAACTAAATGACTGAGGAATATTTCATTGTATGTGTACACTACAGTTGGTTTATTCATGCACCTATTGATGGACACTTAGGTTTCTGTAAATGGATCTTAACATGTACATTCATGCTTAACATGATTCCTCACATATAGTTGGTGCTCAATCCTGTTTGCTAAGTGAATCACCATTCAAGCAAGGAAATAGCTAAGGTCTTTATCCCATCTGCATTAGAATTTTCCCTTGAGTTTGTGTTGGAAATCTTTAAGTAACACTTTAGATTTCCTCACTAGCAAGAGTCCCTTAGAGCTCCCAAATATATCTTATGTCCTAAATAACAATGATAGTAGGTTTTTTTGAAAGTAGAAATGCTTAGTTACCTGTGTCATTACTAAAACTATATGTGTGTGTGCGTGTGTTTATATGTATATATTTGTATTTTAACTCTCCAGACAGTGTTGATTCAATTAAACCTTTAGATTAAATTTTGGGGGTGCCAGTTACTATGAATCTATCCATTGTAACTTGGGGTCTTGGGGTTTTTATTTTTTGGTTTTCCCTAGTGTCTACAGAAAAGGAACTTTCTTCTGCCTTCTATTAAGTCAACATTGATGAATTCTAATTAAATTACATGGACTCTTTTTAAACCATGGATTTGTGTAGATTTAAATATATACCATAAAATGTAATGCCTGATGCTTTAATGGACGGTGGCATTTTGTTTTTGTATAATATAACCTTCCTGAAGGATATGGAAATATTAACCCTTTTGGTGGTGTCCAGATTCTTAAAGAAGAAGCTCATTTTACCTTTGAGAAAAACAAATAATGATCTGAGGAAGAAAGACCATTATTTTGATTTTTCCTGCAATCAAAACAAGTTCTGACGTATTTTTAACTGATGTGTTCATTTAGTAACCAGTTTACGGCATAAATTTAATTTTCATATTTCTGTAATGGATTAAAATTTTTGTATAATATTAGATGATCTAATTTCTACCTAATGTGTCTATTATATTATTTAAAACTCTAAACCTCCCCCATTTTCATGAGTACTCCCTTTTCCCTAGATACAAAAATGCAAATATGTATCATTTCCAACGAAGAAAACAGAAATAGGACTTAAAAAAAACAACTTTTGGACTGGTTAATAAACCTTGAATTTCTGTTGTCCAAATAACAACTTGCAAGCGCTTGGTGACATCAAGAAAACACTTCATGATATCTTTCATTGGACAAGGTTTTTCATTCAGTAAAAATAGTCTCCAGAATTAAACTTGAAAGCAAGATCTTAATTTTTATAACCTTCCTATTCTTGATTAAAACATTATGTTAAATGAGTACCGGGGTCAATAGTTTCTTTTTCTTCTTCTTCTTCTAATTGAAAGACTATCTGCTGAAAGTCTCTCCACCCATCTTGGGTTTACCCCCGAGTCATTTTAAGTGACTAAGTTTCCACATTTGACAGTGTACCCCTATCAGAGAGTGATTGTTGGAATAAAACCCTTGCTAAGCTAAGCAATTGTCTCCTGGGTCTAGGTTATTTCCATTCAGGCTTTTCTAGTGTGTGTGGAGATACACTGGAGGCACTATTTCTTTTTTTAATGTGGATAGTGATAAGGACTGCATTTCCCAGCGCAGTCTATCGGCACTCGGCACTCGGGAGGTCAGGGACCGCTGCACTTGCTGCTTTTGTTGTTCCACAGGACAGCAGATGTGATATCCTTCGGCCCTGGCACTCTCTGTGCTGCTTGTTAATATCAAGTGCCAGAAATGTGCCCGGTGCTTGACAAAACATAAAGCACAAAAGGCAAGGTCTCCGTCCTTAGCACTTTTCATTCCAGAGGATAAAATAGCAGGTAAAGTAACAGTATCAGGTTGACTGCCCAAGACAGGTTTGGTCACCTTGAAATGCTGGCTAAGTGAGTGGATTTAAATTAAATTCAGGCAAGGAGGTAACTGGGAGGACAGACAGTGGTTATTAGGGTGGAAAACAAAAACAAAATATGTGCTGGGTAACTTATTTTAAAAAAAAATAAGTATAATATTTACCTTGCCTAAGTCCACTGCCAATGAGTTCGTTCTGACTCATAGCAATCGCATAGGACACAGTAGGACCCCTCCAGTCAGTTCCTGAGACTGTAAATCTTTACAGGAGCAGGAAAGCCTCGTTTGTTTTTTTTCCGTTGGAGTGGCTGGTGGGGTCGAACTGCTGGTCAGCAGCATGTATGATTTTAAAGGCAAACAGGAAAAAAACGAATTGGTAGGGGTAGTTCTGTGGTAGTTACATAATCAGGTGTCAACTTGTGAAAGGGTGGAGTCTAGCCTGTCAATGAGGTCGCAGTTTGATGAACTCATTTGGAGGTGCTAAGGAGATAAATAGCTTACTGGAGGCGGGACACACACTCACTCCCAGTGAAACATTCCTGCTGACAGGACACATGGAGCTATGCTAGAGCCCTGGAGCTAGAGCAGCCACATCGAGACCCCTGCCAGCATTGAGATGCTTCCACTGCCACTAGATCCATAAGACTTTCCACCCACTAGTCTGTGATCTTCCTGCATTTGACATCATTGCACATGTGTGAGTCTAAAGAGGAATTTATAGATTGGTATTGGACATATGGACTAATATTGGACTTATGGTCTTGATCTGTACTGGGCTGGGGTGTTTTCTCAATATAAAATTGCTCTTTTATATAAAACTCTTTCTTGTACACATTTGAGTGTCTATGAATTTGTTTCTCTAATCAACTCAAACTAACACATGATGGTAGACCAGAATTAAAAGCAACAGCACCTGGAAATGCAGCATATTCTGTTGTGATGCATCTGAAAGTAAGGAGCTACTTAGCTGCTGTCTCCTTTTTGACAACATTTTAGCCATGGAACCTTCTTTCCCTTGAGGCCTAGTCAGACCAACCTTTTTCTGTGACCTGTCTGGTC
>NW_022103920.1:64650164-64651458 GCF_000313985.2 Echinops telfairi
TAACAGGCATCAGAACACCCAAAACAATAACAAAACCCCCATATTGTTGAGAAGGAGGGGGTTGGAGGAGAGACCCCAAACCCATCTGTAGACAATAGGACATCCCCTCACAGAAATATCACAAGGAAGGGATGAGTCAACTAGAGCACAGTGTAGCACAGGGGAGGCACACAATATTCCTCTGGTCCTTTGAAGCTACCTCATCCCCCACTATCATGACCCCAGTCCTGCCTTTCAGTTCTGGCTATCCTGGAACATGTACTCTGATACAGATAAGAGCTCACGGCACACGGAGCCCAGGTCAGATCAACCCTTCAGGAATAAAATGGGAGTAGCGATACCAGGAGGGAAGAGAGAAGTGGGAGAAGGGGAGGAGGGGTAACTGATTCCAATGATTGACACATAACACCACCATTCCCAGGGAAACAAACAACAGAAACGTGGCTGAAGGGAAACCGGTTGGTGTGAGATATGAAAATAATAATAATTTATGATTTATGAAGTGTTCACGTGGGTGGGAAGGTGGTGGAGAGAGGGGAAAAAAGAGGAGCTGATACCAAGGGCTCAAATAAAATGTAAATGTTTCAAAAATGATGATGGCAACATATGTACAAATATGATTGATAGAATTGATGTATGGATTGTTATAAGAGCTTTAAGAGCTTAAAAAATAAAATAAAAATAAAAAGTCCCATTTACTAATGACAGACATGGTACTTCTGCTCTTTGCTTACGCCTGTTTCTTGGAGGGAGCTGTTTGTTTTCCTTATTAAAAAGTAGCATTCAGGAAAAAAAAAGTAGCATTCAGACTAGCCAGTCAGGGTGCAATGTAGCAATGATGAAACCTACAACTTTCCTCTAGTTCCTAAATGCTTCCTCCTCCCCTACTATCATAATCCCCATTCTACCTTACAAATCTGGCTAGACCAGAGGATGTACACTGGTACAGACAGGAACTGGAAACACATGGAATCCAGGGCAGATGATCCCTTCAGGACCAGTGGTGTGAGTGGCGATACTGGAAGGGTAGAGGGTAGGTGGGTTGGAAAGGAGGAACCGATTACAAGGATCTACATGTGACCTCCTCCCTGGGGGACGGACAACAGAAAAGTGGGTTAAGGGAGATGTCAGACAGGGCAAGATATGACAAAATAATAATTTATAAATTAGTAATTTATAAATTATCAAGGGTTCATGAGGGAGAAGGGAGCAGGGAAGGAGAGGAAAAAATGAGGAGCTGATGCCAGGGGCTTAGGTGGAGAGCAAATGTTTTGAGAATGATGAGGGCAATGAA
>NW_022103920.1:64651994-64653726 GCF_000313985.2 Echinops telfairi
AACGACCCTTTCATAGGGGTCGCCCGATTCATAACAGTAGCAATGAAAATAAGTTTATGGTTGGGGTCACTACAACATGAGGAACTGTATGAAAGGGTCATGGCATTAGGAAGGTTGAGAACCACTGCCGTAGACCAAAAGACAGCTGACAGGGTGGGTGTGTTGGGAGTTAGAGATAGCAGTGGTGACTTTAGCTTACCTTTGCTGAGCCCTCTTAGGCACTGGCTGAAAGCTGAGGATGTTGGTAAATGCTCAGATTCCCCTAGCCTCAGACTTCTACCAATCCAAATGGACGTGAAGGTTGTTGGTTGGTTGGTTTCCTAGTTCCTGTTCTGAGTGCTTCACAGATTTTATCTTCGAAGTTTTATAATTAACATCAGTTTAAATTGAGGTACAAATAGTCTGTTGTGGTATATCCAACACGGAAAGAAGTCTAGAAGGAGAGTGGTACCGGCACGGGTTCGTGGTCTCAGCTACAGGAATTTCTTGACTTTTTCTTCATAATAGCAACTGCTGCGGCAACTCCAAATGTCACATCCATGTGAAGACAAGAAGAAAGGAGTGATATTAGTTAGCTCTTTTATTGGGGGGGGAGGGACTTTCCTCAAGTTCTTAATAACTTTCCACCTATATTTTACTGGGCAGAACCCTGAGCCATGGCTTTCCCTAGATGCAAAGCAGGGGTGGGGGAGTTGTCAAATAAATATTTGTCTTTCACAGTGTCTCACTTGGAGGCAGCAAGGGACTCGGGTGGGGGAATGACTGTTCCAGGAACTTGGTACAATGAAGAGGCACAGAGAGGTCACACTAGTGACCGTCACCCTCAGCAGCTGATATTTGGATCCAGATACTTCTTTCTCATGGGGCTGCCCGGTGCATTGTAAAATGTTAACAGCATCCCTTGTCTCTTCTTCTTAGCTCCCTCTGTTCACCTCCCCGCCTGCTGGGAGGCTATAAATTATCTCCATACAGTCTATCATTCCTTAATTGAAAACCACTGAATTCAGTGACTTGTATGAAGTCTCACAGCTAAATGACAGAGCTGAGATTTGAGCTCAGGGCTTCTGACTTACAACCTCTCCTCTCACCAGATGTCCTAGAGTTCTCTTGAGAAACAGGACCAGTCGCACGCACGCACGCACGCACGCACGCACGCACACGGAACCCTGGTGGCACCCTGGTTAACTGCTTGATTATTTACCAAAAGACTGGGGATTTAAACCCAGCCAGCAGCTTAATGGGAAAAAGAACTACTTAGGTGCCAAGGAAATTCTATGGGGTCAGTTCTACAGTGCGTCATATGGAGTCAAGTGAGTCAAAATGGACTCACCAGTACCTAGCAACACTAGCTAGATGGATGAGAAAGAGAGAGTGATTGAGAGACAGAGCCCTATTGGCACTGTTGCATCAGCAGTGGACTGCTAACCGCCAGTAAAGATTTACAGTTAGAGGGCTGCTATGGGTTGAAATCACTTGAGAGAGGGGAAGAGAGCCTTGTTTATGTGATTGTAAGAGCTGCTAAGTTCAAAAGCCATAGATCAGGCTGCAGGCCAGAGACTTCTAGAGGCTTTCTGCCCAATATCTGTAGGCGAGGCAGCAGAAAGCTTGCAGAATATCAAGAGAACAAGTTCTACCAAATATTACTAGAGGTGGAGCATACCCTAAGGAAACTCCCTTTCAAAGCATCGAGTTGTTTAGATTCCATTATGGAAGGTGATCATATTACACTCTA
>NW_022103920.1:64654819-64657575 GCF_000313985.2 Echinops telfairi
TACAAAAGAGCCTAGCACACAGTGAGTGGACAGTGTGTGACATCCATAAGCAATCTTGTCTGTAGTAAGACCATTAGTAAATAATAAAAGGAATTCTTTTTTTATCTACCACCAGGAGTGGAAGAATTGACTAGTCCAAATCAAGTGATCAAAAGATTTTTCATCAATCAGTGAAGGCTCGCTCAGGATAGTAGGTTTCTTTGACAGTGCACACTCAGAACAAACTTTGCTTCTTGACAAACACACAGAAAAGATGCCTAAATTCCCCCTAGGAGAGAGGCAGCAATGGATCCTGCTTTCCCGAAGCTCTCCCCGGAAGCTAATGCTCCCACTAGTATTGTGGGATATAGATACCATCTGTTTATCTGGTACACAATTTAAGAATATCAAGTCAACTAATTCATTTATACTGATTCTGTGCAAGGCAGAATAAGACACAGTCCCTACCCACAAAGAGTTTACATCTAACTCTATTTAACACCCACCATAAGAACTTTCTTATTAAGACCTTTTGCTTAATGTTTTAAAAGAAAAACACAAAAATGAACTGCCACTGAGTGGATTATGACTCACAGCGACCCTGTGTAGGATTTCCAAGACTGTAAATCTTTACGGGACAGAGACCCTCAACTTTTTCCAACCCTGGCAAATAGTGGCGTGTGTGTTTGAACAGCTGACCTTGTAGTTATTAGCCCAGTGCTCACCTGACAGCTGTCTAGGGCTCCTTGGTGTAGGAAGCATTGAAAAAGGTAGCAATTGTTATCTAAAATGTATCTCCTTAAAATATATCTTAAAATGTAATGTTGGTGGATAACCTTAGAGCAAGGGAGTTCCCATTGTTGCTGGGCATCTTGGACGAAGAACTAGCTATACTCCTGGATACACAACTCTGTGGCCTATGGATTTCAGATTCAAAAATCTCGGGAGAACTACTCGCTCTTCATAATAGATCAGGTAGAGATGGGCACTAGATCACTTTTGACCATAACTGGGGAGTTTTTTTGGGATTTTGATTTTTTTAAATCTCTTATCTAAAAATAATTGTATTAATTAGTTAGAATTTCATCTTTGAGTTATTAAAGCTGACACTTTTTTAGCTGTTAAAATATATGTGTGATATTAGCACTAAGAGACACTCATAAAAACAATCCACAGCTTGATTGTGTGTTTATTACTTCATCTGGCTGTGAAGCAAATGGCTCATGGAATGTAGCAATCAATTTTTCTTGATGGCACTCATTTAAAATCACCATAACAACTACTTTATTTATGAGAAAAGTACATACTCTACACTACATTTTGGCCCAGGAAGCTGCTATGAATTCAAATATGTGGGACAAAAATCACAGAACAATCTTATAAAATGTCCATAGCATAGCACCGGCTTTTGTCTTCACTGACGTTGTATTGGGTTCTTTCATGAATTGCCTCTTATTGGGGAGGGGCCTGTCTCATGGCCATTAAGTCAGTGCCGACTCACAGTGCCCCTATAGGACAGGGTAGAACTGCCCCTGTGGGCTTCCGAGACTGCAAATCTTTACGGGAGTAGAAAGCCTCATCTTTCTCCGGGGTTTAGCCTTGGAGACCCACAGGGCAGTACCACTCTGTACAGAGTTATGAGTCGGTTTGCTTAGAGGGAGCTGGTACCCATTCCACCAGCATTTGACTTGAGACCGTGGCTTGTCACAGCTATTTTATTTGGACCGAAAGCCACAATGAAAGATGCCCATTCCTCTCTTCTGCAATATCATTTTCCTTAAAATCATCCAAATTTTTCTCTTACAATATTACTATTATTATCACTTACCAGTTTGTTTGTTTTTAATATAGGAATAGAATTGCCTTACTAAATTTGAAAGTATAAGCGTCATAAAACGCTATGCTAAGGCTTTCTTAGGAATAGCCAATCACCCTTACGATCTTTCTGTATTCCCCCAAAGGACAACCGAACCCACTGCCATCGAGTCAATTCTCTCTCATGGCCGAGTGCAACTACTCGGTCGGGCTTTGAGGTTATAAATCTTAACAGAAGCAGACAGCATCGTCTTTCTCCCATGTAGCAGCCAGTGAGTTTGAACCGCTGACCTTTCAATTAACAGCCCAAGGCTTAACCTATTGTGGCACCAATGTGCCTTTCTTTATATACTAGTAGTCATTTACTAGCCATCTTTCATAAGAAATTTAATGTTTGATTTCCTGTCCTTTGCGTGTTTGGGTTCAAGTGTATCTTTTACGTTGCAATTTCTGGCTTGCTTTTGTTTTTCCTTTCTTTTTTTAAAAATTTTAATCATTTTATTAGGGGCTCATACAACTCTTATCACAATCCACACATACATCAATTGTGTAAAGCACTTTTGTACATTCATTGCCTTCATCATTCTCAAAACATTTCCTTTCCACTTAAGCCCCTGGCATCAGGTCCTCATTTTTTCCCCTCGCTCCCTCCTCCTTCTTGAACCCTTGATAATTTATAAATTATTATTTTGTCATATCTTTCACTGTCCGAAGTCTCCCTTCACCCACTTTTCTGTTGTCTGTCCTCCAGGGAGGAGGTCACATATAGATCCTTGTAATCGGTTCCCCCTTTCCAAACCACCCTCCCTCTATCCTCCCAGTATCGCCACTCACACCACTGGTCCAGAAGGGATCATCTGCCCTGGATTCCCTGTTTCCAGTTCCTATCTGTACTAGTGTACTTCCTCTGGTCTAGTCAGACTTGCAAGGTAGAATTGGGATCGTGATAGTGGGGTGGGGGT
>NW_022103920.1:64658891-64660527 GCF_000313985.2 Echinops telfairi
TGGCCCCAAAGTCCACCTTCAGCATTCCCTGGGGACCTTGCCGCTCCATTCCCTTGCTGTTCTGTTTTTCCTTTCTTTGCACCTTTTTGTCACCTTCATTCTAAGATAGGGAGGGCCTGGAAAGGATGTGGATTCAGGGGAAAAACTTAAAAACAAAAACCCAAATAATCTCAAAATGAAATGTTGTGGATTTTAAATTAGGTTTTAGACCCTGAGACAAAATGCTTCCTCTAGATGTACCCACCCCTATGGTAGCACTGCTGGTTAAGCTTTGGAGGAAAAATGAGGCTGCCTGCTCCTGTAAGATTTTATAGCTTGGGAAATCCTAAATAGGGTCACTGTGAGTCAAAATCGACTCTATGGCATTAGGCTTGTTTGTTTGTTAAAGGAAGGTTCTAGTGCTGTTCATTTCCCTCTAGTAACCATGGTCTTTATATTTTTCAAAAAGACTTTAGATGCCAAGTCTTAACTCCCTCCTAGCTCCTCATAGGGACTTTTCACTCAGTTTGACATATATTTAAGGACCCATTGCTTTCCTCTCAGCCTAGTTTAAAACCATTTATACACATCACAAAGTCAGAACCTGCTGCCATCGAATTCATTCTAACTCTTGACAACTCCATATTGGGTTTCTGAAACTTTGAAAAGCTTTCTGGAAAGTCTCATCGTTCTCCACGGCCTTGCTGGTGGATCGGAACCGCTGACCTTGCAGTTAACAGTCCAACATTTTGGACCGCACCACAGCTCCTTTTAAAGATGTGAAAGTTTTATCCCAGGAAAGAAGTGACAGCAGAATTCCCCCAATGTTGCCTGCTTGGAAAACCACCTTAAGGTTTAGTGCTGAGGAAGTTGCTGTGGACTGTTTGGCAGTTGGAATGTACGCCTCTGGAGAGGCTGCTCCATGTGTGCAGTTGGCAGAGGGACCGGGACAGGCATTGGAAGCTCTTCCAGCCACCCAGCATTAACGTCCCTGATTAGGGATGGTAGGGAGTGGTGACAGGAGGAAGCCGAAACTGTGGCTGATTTCATGCTCCTCTGGCGTGAGTCTTCCACCCTTAGCGAGATCCAGCGATGCTCTGGCAGAGATGGGAGACAGCTGGATAGATTAAGGAAGGCCTTTTGTCCCTGCCATTCTCTAACAGACCTGATTTGGGGTGACAGATGCAAAAGGGACAAGCAGGACTGCAGATAGGATCAGAATGATTTTAATATTCAGAAGCTTACTCTTGGTGAGCAAGCTTTCCGTTTCATTATTATTTATTATCATTATTATTGTTTCCGATAAAAGAAGGTAGATTTTCATCTCTTAGATTCCCTGAGGAAAGCTTTCCTCACACCAGCAAAACACTTACCGTTCATTTTAATTGTTACTCTTGGTGGGGCTGTCAACACCCTACGTGGATAAGGAACCGAGGCTTAGCAGCACGCGTGGCAGAGTGAAAGCGCCCCTCAGGGCTCTGGGGCTGTAGTTTGCATGGAGGCGCATTGTCAGGTCTTCATTGTGGGGTCCCTGGTAGGTTTGACCCTCTAGCCTGAGCTGTTAACACTAAGTGCTTTTTGGTCTCATTTCCCCCCCAACAGTTTTATTGGCACATCATTCACGTATCATATCATCCAGTAATTCAGTCACATCCAG
>NW_022103920.1:64660931-64662989 GCF_000313985.2 Echinops telfairi
AAAAAAAATCTTGTGGGCAAGAATGATGTGGAAAACTTCATCATGAAAACTAATATTCTGAGTAATCCAAAAGGGAAATTAATTTTCACTTTGAAGGTGTTCGCTAGCACAAACAGGAAAATAATGAGTAAACTGGCTCTCCAGAGACAATGCCAACTGTCGCCTGCTGCTTCCCACAGGGCTACAGGTGTAGCGAGCTCTGCTCCCTACCCTCCCTGCCCTTGACGCTTTGTCAAGAGACTTCCGAGAAGGGCAGCTCGTCAAGCAATTAGAAACAATCCAAGGCCTTATTAGAGACTGACTGCTCCCCCTCAGTTCAGTCCCACAGTATTGGATAATATTTATAATAAGGGAAACCCTCCTTGCTCTTTAATAAAAAAAGTAATACAGATAACTTAACACACGAAAGATGTTTAAGTGGATGGGACCATGTTTTACAGCAAACGTGATGAAGTCTACATTCACACCAGACACAGGGACCAGTCCCGTAGGGGAGAAGTTTGTTAGAAATTTCTAGTATCAAAGAGAGGCAGTGAATTATATCAATCATTTAATTTTTAAAGTTTATATCACATTTGGCAGTATTGTGGCATGGCTAAATCATTTAAATGTACCTTTTAGAATATTTCATATTATTACATAAAGCTTGCTACACAATCCATTAAATATATAAGAAGTTACTAACAAGTTGGAAGTTGACTCAGAGAATGTCAGATTCTAACACACACACACACACACACACACACACACACACAAGCTGTTGACTTGTCTTAGTGTCTCCTACCCCTTTAGAGATGATACCGGCTCTGCCACTCCAAGCATTACGCCTCAATGCTCACCAAAGGAACTCACCTATCTCCACCTGTTGGTGCTTAACAATCCTGTCAATACAAATTTCTAAGACCCCAAACACAAAACACGAATGCCATGCCACGGAATCACTGCCGACGCAAAGCGGCCTTATAGGACGGGGAGAAGGGCCCCTGGGAATTTCTGCGCTGTAACCGCACACAGGCGTGGAAAGTCCTGGCTTTCTCCCTCAGAACAGGGAGTGGCTTTGAATTGCTAACCTTGTGGATGGCAGCCCAACTCCTAACCATTCCTCCACCAAGGCTACCTAATTGTATTCAAACTGTTGTCCTGTTGGACCGAAATAATAGCCTGGTTTTGAGAAATGGCTCTATGCATCTGAGGGATTTCTCTCTTTTGGGGGGTCAGGGGAGGGGAGAAAATCTAATGATGAATGAGCAGGAGAGTAAAAGGAGAAAGATCATGTAAGGACGTCATCTCACCCTGCACGCTTAACATGGAAAAAATGATTCAAAATACATGGAAATGCTGCTGGAAATTTCCTGGTAGGAAGAGGTCTATGAAGACTAAAAGGGATGTGGGAGGAGGTGTCAGACAAGTTCATGGGGAAATCCCACTCATGTACTAGAAAATGACAAGATGAGAATTTGGTAATTCCTCGTAGAGCTCTCAGGGCATCTTCCTTATAGACATGCTTATCTATATACTAAATGGTATTTATCACATTTGCTATATAGATGTGGGTCTATGTACATCTAAAGGTATATCTGAGTATAGGAGGGCAAATGAAAAAGTAATGCTACCAGGGACCTTGTTCATACATACATGGGTTTATTCCAAACAAAATGTGCTGAAACAAGTGCCTGTGATCAGTGGACTGCTACAGAGAAGCCCTCTCAGCAATGCGCTTGTCTTCATCTCAGCAGAGCGTGCTTAAAAAAAAAAAAATCCAATCAAAACAGTGGCTTCTAAGGAGATCTGCTGGACCAATTAAATCTAAGCGGCCATCTACCTCAGAAACAACAAAGCCCATATGGAAGAAGCACACCAGCCTGTGTGATCACAAGGTGCTGAAGGGATCAGTTATCAGGCATCAGAGAACAAAAAAATCATATCATTGTGTGCTCACCTCCATGATACAATTGCTCAAGACAAATGGGTGCGTAAACAAATGTTGAGAAGAAAGCTGGTGGTGCCCGGCTATCAAAAGATATAGCATCTGGAGTCTTAAAGGCTTGAAGGTAAACA
>NW_022103920.1:64664641-64666137 GCF_000313985.2 Echinops telfairi
GACCCTACAAGTGGTGAAAGTAATTTCTGAGTATCCCTTCCCACCACCACCACCAAATAGTAAACACAAATGAGCAAGCTGTGAGTCAAGCTGGAGCTCCGAGTGAGAGGCCCGCGAGAGCGCGTGTGCTACCCAGGGGGCAGTGCCGCAGGACTGGGCCTCGCCTCTGGATACTACTCGGAGGGCCAGCAGCAAGGAAGGGACGCTGAACCCGAAATGCTGCTTCCGCTCGGACCTTCTGAGAGCAAAACCAGTCCCAGGTTTCTAGCTTCCCAGTTTCCAGAAGAAACAAGTTGGATGTCCAAAGGCAAGCATTCCCAGTTTAAACCCGTATGATAGACACAACTTATATTAAGGCAAATATTAGTCTATAGTCAACATCCACCAAGACCCAGGAAGTAAGCCGCTGAGATTGGGATCGTCAGGTGCAGGAAAGTTATTTAGGAAATCCTTCAATAAATAGAGTATAGATTTAAAGTATCAGACTATCGAAAGTGATCAGTAATTCTGAAAAAAGTAGCTGCGTGAAACTCCTAGACCTGTAAAGGTAGGTGTTGAAAGAAAAACAAGGATGCCAAAAATAGAATTAGAAATGTCATATCTGAGAGTTTAATGACCTGGAAGCTAGAAGTGAATAGACTGTCCAGAACGTAATCCAGAAAGGAAAAAGAGCAGGAAAATGTAAAAGCAGTTTAAAACATTTAGACTAAAATGAGATCTACCATATGTCAAATCAGAGCCACTGGAGAGACTACAACTAATAAAGGAGAAATAATGGTTGAGAAATGTCCAGCGATGCTGAATACAATGAACCCACAGACATTTCCAGAAATGCTGAATACAATGAAAAAAGCACTATATTCCCAAGCAGGAAAAATCAAAAGAAAATCCTAATGCCTAAACATCATGTCGTAGTGGCAGTACAGAGGGACAACAGAGTGCTTTGCATGGCGATGTGTTTGGCATCCCCGGGTCCCAGACACTATACTAGGCTCTCTCACGTCACTGTGACCCCTAAAACATACTCATGCACATAACTGCACCCTACTACACTGGTACTACCATAGATTGAGAATCCCTGCAAACCCCATAATCTAACCACCTAAGGTTTTTCATTATATTGTTAACCTTAAATTTAGAGTAATGTTGGAGAATTTAAATCTACTGATTAAAAAATCTCAAGAGGAATCATTTACTGAAAATTCATCAGCTCATTCAGGTTCATGCTAGGGCTAGACCGGAGCATGTGCAAAGGTACAGAAAGAGATAAGAGCTCACGGCTGGGAATGCGAATGGGAGCAGCCATACCAAAATGGTAGGGGGAAGGTAGGGAGAGTAGGGCAGGAAGGGGCAACCAATTGCAATGATGGACACATAACCACACACACATCCCTCCAGGGAGACAAACAACAGAAACCGTGGGGGAAGTGAGACAGTGGTCAGTGTAAGATATGAAAATAATAATAATTTACAATTTATCAAGGGGTCATGGGGGG
>NW_022103920.1:64666302-64682946 GCF_000313985.2 Echinops telfairi
AATAATAATAATTTAATTTAAATAAACTCTCCTATAATGGAACCACTTGTGATTTTATTAAAATATTTACCAAAAGAGGAATACTGAAGAATATACATACTTTGCATGTTTTAACATAAAGCATATATAAATATAGCTATTAGTTATTTGCCATTTGCCATACCAAGATTTTTTCCTTTGAAAGTGATCTGAACTGGAATTTTCAAGCCAATCTTTTTGGGGGGGAGGGGAGTGGGGCATGAATTATACCAGCAATGTACTCTCTAAGATTTCCTGTTTCAAGTTATTAAGAATGAATTGACTCGAAAAATGCTTCGGAAGGCATCTGAGAAAAGAAACCTTTAAGAACTCACTGCCCAGACTCCAGCCAGAATTTAAAAAAAAAAAAGAAAAAAAAAAAGAACTCACTGCCCTCCACCTCCCAATATGTTATCAAGTTTTAGCAATTGTCATGCTCTTACCTAACTGGAAAGAAATTGTGAACTACCTTGTATTTTTAGCCCATACTTTCTAACACAATTTATTCTTTGTAGAAATAATTTTTGTGTGTGCTCGCTTTTTATTCAGTTTATAACATTTAATTATGTTTGGTTTAAATACATCTGCCATGGCCAGTGATGGTAATCTCCCGCCCCTGCATGACCTCCTCCAGTGCCAGATGATACAGAATCCTTAATAATGTAATGATCAATTTTGATTATTGAATAATATCTTATAGTGGTAAAGTGCTGAAAAGAATATTTCTTAGATTGTATAAATATTAACAACAAAATTGTTTTTAAAAATCTGCATCAAATTACAACACACACACACCATTATTTGTAAGTGGGCAAGAGTCTTGATTTTTAATTACTACTTCATTATCAAAATTGTTGATATAGGTTCACAAATGTTATTGTAGCAAAAACACAAGAAATGTTGACAAAATCAAATCAGGGATTTTAAAAACACTGGCAGGACTGAAAAGAACAACATGCGCTTGTAGCACATGCTGATAAAAAACCCCATGGGATCTGAAGTGTCATTGTAACTGGGTGATGATGACATCCGGACTGAATGTAGCTCATCCACTCACCACGAACACTGAATGAATTCCAACTCACAGTAACCTTATATAGGGCTTCCAAGGCTGTATATCTTGACAGAATCAGAGAGCCTCATCTTTCTCCTGCAGAGCCGCTGGTGGGTTTGAACTACAGACCTTGCAGTTAGTAGTCCACTGCTTAACAGATAGTGCCACCAGGACTCCTGGAGCAGCTTCAAAAAGTAAAATAGCATAGAGTTAGCCATGCAGGTACATTCAGACATGTAAGATGGCTAACAAAAAAAATGTTTTGTTGTTATAACTATAGGGATAGTTTTGGGAAAAAATAATAAACTTTTTCTGAAACCCCCCACAAAAATCCTATAGACAGTTATTATATGGTGTCATACAGTGATCCTCTGACAGTATCACTGGTGCAATCCACACCCCCACACTGCCCTAGGGGCACCAATATCCAGCTGGACTGATAGGGACAGAAGGCGAGACGTATCTAGAAAGCTGTTGGCTTGCTGTGAGCATTTAAAGTTCAAGGATTACTGGAAAACCGGTCTGTTTAAGAAAGGTTCCACTCATTAAATTATGGATTAAAAATCTTGTGTATATCTGACAACTAATACAAGGTGGATCTGGGAATAGAAAGAAGCATTAGTAGAGAAGCCAATGAAATGAAAAATAAAGCTAGACTTTAGGTTAATAATGATGTTCCCATGTTACTTTCTTAGTTGTGACAAATATGGTGTCCTCATGTGCGATGTGAAGGAGCCCCGATGGATTAGTGGGCTATGTGCTGGGCTGCTAACGAAGAGGTCAGTGCTTCGAAATCACCAGCCGCCCTTTGGGATAAAAAAGAGTCCTTCAGATGTTGTAAATAGTTACAGGGGCAATTCCGCTCTATTCTACATGGTCTATGTGAGTCAGAATAACCTCAGTGGCAGTGAATTGTATGACATTCTGGTTGAGGGTCATACAAGAACATTCTATCATTACAATCTTTCTGTAAATCTAAAATTATTCCAAATAAAGAGTTTTTTTTATTGTATATGCTCAATGATTCTCCCCTTTCTGAAACCAGTTCCACCCTAATTTTATTTATATATCCAGAAATATCTGTTCTCCACATGTTAATAACATTTACTATGGGAAATTATTTCCATCTTTCTATGTACTTTTAAAATATTGCTTAGATTTTAAAAATAAAATTAGCATATATGTCATCTGACAAAAGACAATACATATTTTCATTTGTATGTCTTGAGTCTGTTTTATTAGGTGAATCCTAAAGATATTGCAAATTCTAAAAGCCCTAGGAAACTTGACTTTGTTTTTTAGTTTTTAAATGCCTGGTCTCACCTACATGACTCTCTTAACTGGTTGGCTTGGTGATGATTTTGTGGCGAAGTTCCAAAATTACCACTATGCCACGGGACTAGAAAGACGATCCTAATCCTGACTTGCGCAGGTGTCAGTGTTGCTCCGGACGCATGGCCAGCTTAATGATTTATGTCTCTGTATTACTGCTGCTTCTCTCCGGCTATCAGCTCCGCCAGGGCAAGCGAGGCTTTGGATTGCCCTTCCTTTGTGGTTCTGCCTAGTGGAGCGGGGAGAGAATAAAGAAGGGGCCCAGATCTCGATAGCCAAATCAAAGCCCAGCTGGCTATTGAGGAATCAGAGGGATTAAAAGATCAGATGCCTGAATGTTCTAGTACAGACAATACTGTTTTAATGCCCACTGCCTTTACCCTCTATTTCTCCTCTTTCTTCTTTGTTCTCTTCATCTTGTTTCTCTCTCTGCTACTGCCCGACCTCTCCCTTTTGACTTTGGCTATTAGGTACTCCTCGTGAAGTCTCAAGGAGTCCCTTCTTTTCTCTTTCGCTCCAAGACTGTGGACTCTTTGTAGGTGGGAAAGGGTGTCTTTTCCATTTCCATGCCCCTGTCACCTAGCACAGTCCTCAACTGTCTCTCAGATTGGAGGTGGTGGTGCTGTCCAGGAGCTTTGCCATGCTGCAAATGGAACTGCTGGCATTTTCCAGGTCTGCCTGCCCTTTAAGTTCTGTGGCTCATTATTTCCCTAGTGTGTGCTCTTCGCTTCTTGTTATCTATTTAGAAGCTTATGACTTTTATTCTGCTCCTGGACATGCAGACTTAGGGTCATTCTGTTCTTTGTGCGACCCTGGGTCTATTTTTGTATTTCTGGGAAGCAATGATCTATGCCTATCCAAACCCACTGCAATCTATTCAATCCCGAGTCATACTGGCCCTATTTCCAAGACTGAAAATCCTTGTGGGAGTAGATAGCCCTATGTGTCTCCCACAGAGTGGTTGGTGGGTTTAGACTGCCAACCTTGTAGTTAATAGTCCAACACGTACCTGACAGTACCTCAGAGGGCTTGTCATCTAAGCCGTGGTTCCCAAACTTTAATGGGCATTAGCATCACCTGGGAGAATCTGTTAAAACTCCGAGTGCAGGGCCCACTCCAGTGACTCTGGTTCAGGATTTGCATCACTGACAAATCTCCAGGTAATGCTGATGCTGCCAACCTGGGACCACACTTTGGACAATTGATCTTTGTACTTCAGAGGCACTAACCAGTTGTCTGATCCCCTTTGACCAGGGGAAGAAGCTGGATGTGGTCATCATCAAGAACTTAAGCAGGCAACAGGAATAATAGGAAGAATATACATGCTTTATTTTGAGTTCAAGATATTAAAGGGTTTACTTTATTTTTTTAATTCAAATCATTTCCATAAACCACAAGTAAAGTTAAAACTGCTCAAGGAGAAAAGACTATTGATATTTCTATTAGAGTATATAAAAAGGTTAATTATAGTGTGCACATCTTAAAGATCTCCTTGCTATGTGAGCCATCTCCAGAAATACATGCCATGGAACTGAAATAGAAATGATTATATGAGTAAATTATCACCCACTCTCCTTGCATGCATCATTTCATACTGTAAGCCTTTTCTCTTTGCAAGGAATAATGGCTTCCCGTCTGACTTTGTGACGGCACTCTAATTGCTAAATATAATAGGGACATTATGCTGCAAAGTTAAAGATTCCAAGGGAACAGAGAAGTCAAATTTAATAACCACACCTAGCCAGTGATTCTTTAAAGTGTGTTCCTCTTTTTTTCCATCTGTCTCTCAATTCTGAACTCTCACGGTCATGGAAACAGAATACCGTCATCGACAGCCTCCTAAAGGCAGGGCGCTCAGCTGGTTCTTCCCAGGCCAGCCAGGTCCGATGAAGTGAAACCAAAATTAGCTTGAATTTGTCAGCTTTCTCTGTTTATGGAACAGGAAATTTTACAGGTTAGCACCCTGCTAGAACCATAATTTCCCTCCTAGAAACCATGGGCAGTATGCACGTTGCATAGTGATCAGATCTCTTGAATGACAGAGTTGGCAACATTGGTGCCCAGATCAAAGAGGGTGGCTAACTGTCACTTTGAATCTGTGTCACATTCTTCCTTCTTCTTACTGCCATCGAATCAATGCTGACTCACTATCCATAGGCATGGAAATAATAGTTTGAATGTGTGTCACTACCCGTAGGCTAGAAATAATCTGCCTTATCAGGTTCCTGAAAGAGCTTACTGCATCCCTTCTGCGTCTTGCATTCCATGGCTTCAACCCACAATGTTCCCATTCTGATTAATCATTCCAATACACTCACAGTTTACCAATTTGGGTGTCTTCTGGTTTCACTGCATCAGTCATGATTACACCAAGAAGCATCAGTTTGAAAACCTGGATAAAATGCATGTAGTCCTGGGGTCAGTAAACTTCAACTCTCTGGCTCAATCTTGCCCGCTTTCTATTTGATAACTAGTGTGTCCATTCATTCATGCTTTCACACTGCAACAACAAGAGATGGTATAGCCTGCAAATCTGATTACCCTCTGACCCCTCCCAAAAAAGTTTGCAGACACCTTCTCTAGTCCAAGCTATTCATTTGATAGGTGATAGGACCTAACCCAAGAGAGAAGAAAAAATGACTCAAGGTTACACATTCCATTCAAATAGAAACAAAAGTAGACATTCAGTTCTGCTAAGTGTCAGGCATCAGCTCTCAGCAACTCCTACAAGAACTTCATTCGTGGTGTTGGCTCTCTTTGAGTTGGCTTCCGTGGACAACAGATCAAAATGCTGCCCAGTCCTTCTTCATCCGCACGATTGTCTGTGGAGCCGAGCATTACGGTCCATAGGGTTTTCAGTGGTTGACTTTCAGGAGTAGATCACCAGGCCTTTCTTCCGGTAATTGTTGTTAGTGGTCATTCAGTCAGCCCCTGATTCATGAAGAAGCTCCCTGTGGTTAGGTGCCATCAACTTGGCTCCTGTGTATAGGAGATCAAAACACTGCCTGGTTCTACAGCATCCTCACAATTGTTGTGATGTTTGAGCCCATTGTTGCAGCCACTTTGTCAATCACCCTACCTTGTCAAGGGCCTTCCTCCTTTTTCTTTGCCCCTCTACCAACCATGATGTCCTTTTCCAGGGACTCGGCTCTCCTTATAAGATGTCAAAGTCTTACCCTCCCCCTCCCTTCTGAGGAGCATTCTGACTATACTTGGGTCCAAGACACATTTGTTTGTTCTTCTGGCAGTCCAAAATTCTCCACCATCACTGTAATTCAAATGCCTGGAATCTTCTTTGGTCTTCTTTATTCAATGTCCAATTTTCAAAGCTCCCTGAAACAAAAATCAAACTAATTGACCTCAAGTCAATGCTGACTCATAGTGAGCCTATTTGATAGAGCAGAACTGACTGGTTTCCAAGACACTAACTCTTTACAGGAGTAGAAAACCACATCTCTCTTCTGCAGAGTGGCTGGTGGCTTCAAACCGCCAAACTTGTAGTTAACTAACAGCCCCACATGTAACCATGACACCACCACCTCGACACCTCAAAGTGCCCTAGTTCCCTTGAAAAGAGTCAGAGTCAGCCTTTATTTATTTTCAGAGAAGGAGACCCTGGACCATGTCTTCATCTCATCATAATTCTCAAAGAGCCCTCCATAGCAGAAAGCCAAAAAGATCAGTAGTGAAACAGATATGACTTTGTCCAAAATGTGCTCATATAGATGGCGTCAAATGATGCCGTGGGTATACAAAACACATTAGTGGACTTATTTGGGGAGATCATTTCAATAATGAAAAGTCCTTGCCGTTGATAAGGGAATCAGTAGAAGCGCCTTATATTTCAACAAATTCGAGGATATGACCATTTTGTCATTACCACTGCTCTCCAGAGTTCCCCAGAGCTTCCAGGAGAATGTGCGTGGTGGGGTGAACTCCTGTTTTCTCCGGTTTTTAGAGTCACTGCACATTGACCAAAGCATATGGGTGAATGTGTTTTTATGTAAGTGCTTTTACATAATATTTACCTACATGTCTAAAATACAATGATAGGCCTTGGTGTCAGTGCCCGCCCCCCTGCCCCGCCAGCCTCTTTGAAGTGTATGTTGAAGAAAATTCACCTATTCTGTAACTGTGTAAAAGCCCAAACTCATAAACAAATACACAGACAAATAAATAAATTAATTAATAAAACCCAAACTCCCTTCAGTGGCGTCGATGCTGACACATAGCAACCCTATAAAGCAGAGTAGACCTGCCCCTTTGGGTTTCCAAGAGTAGACCTCGGTACCAGAACAGAAAGCCTCATCTTTTTCCTGTGGAGCCACGGTGAGTTCCCACTCCTGAGCTGGTAGTTAGCAGCCCAACGCGTGACCGCTACGCCTTGAGGGCTCCTCAGTGAGTGACTAGAAACCCATATGGTCTGGTTTCAGGTGAGTGCACAGAGCTGCACAGTGATTGGGAGAGGAGTGTTTCCACAGCAAGACCGCTGGAAGAGAAGCCTGAGATGGGCCTGAGAGTGGAGTACTTGCTTGCCACACAGATAAGCATATTCTAGGGAAAGGAATGCTGCTGCTCAGTGCTACCTCTTTAGGGGGAATTTCTTGACCCCTCTGATTTATTTCAACATCCTTCTTCTTTTCGTCCTACATGTGCCCCAGGTTGTTTCTCTCTGCCTAGCAGTTATAAGGACTCCAGCAAATGAATGAGAATACTAAGGGCAGAAGTGTGAGCCACTCTGGCCTATCCAGGTAACTGCTGATCAGGCCAGAAGATGGGGTCTGGGGCCGTGGGAACAGGCCCACTGGGAGATAAGGCGGCAGTGTTGGGGCAGGGCAAGATCATGAATGGCACTGTATAGCTCTCTGGGAATTTGAAGCGTCTTATTTCAGCATCACTGTTGGTGGCATTAAAACACTGTATGGCCCCAGCCTTTCTAGAACTTACTACCTTCAACACTGCATTGAGGCTAGGGCCTAGGTTCTGAACTGCTTGGATTCCAGTTTCCATTTTTACCACACTCTGTGGCTTCCATTTCTTGTCTGTTAACCTGGGGTAATAATAGACTTTACCTCATAGTTGTTGTGATTAAAATGAAATAATGTATGCATAACTGTCGGCCACCTAGGAGGTACTCAATTAGGATTACCAGTTGCAAGTTGCCATCTTTGGCTCATGGCCACAGCACATGTGTCATAAGTAAAGCCGTGCTCTAGAGGGTATGCAGTGGCAGATTTTTTAGAAGCAGAGATGCCAGACTTTTCTTCCAGGGCACCTCCAGTGTTCGCACGCAGCCTGTCGATTAGCAGTCAGGTGCATTAACCTTTTGCACTGGGCAGGAAGGCCTCATAAATATCAGACACTCTGAATATTGGGGAGGACAGACACACACAAAACAAATAATTCCAAGTGGGTTGGAGAGTTGCAAAAGGTGAGGCCAGAGTGCAATTGAGGTGTGATGTTCATAGTTGCAAGGGATCCAAAGCACAACTAGGTTCACCTTCCTCAACGTCCCTTGTCTCTGGGTCCTGATGGAAGGAGAGCGGGCAAGTGGACAATGGCTCCCAGGGTCTATAGGAATCCATCCCTTGGAGCTCTGGTTTTATTTTTTTAAAGAATGTTTGAACCAAGCCTCTATCCAGTAACTCCACCACCACCATTCAGTATTGTTCTTTTAAAGATCAAAGCATGCAAATGATGTCACTGGGAGGTTACAATTCTGCGTTTAATTAATAAGCCTGCAGATCCTGTACATGCCTGTTGGGGGGTGGACCCTGCTTCTTTTATAAGCCAGGAAGAAGCAAGAACTTTCTATGAGTAAAGTACCCACCTGTGTCAGGCAAATTGACTTGTCAAAGACACCAATTAATAGATTATTTGATTTGCACAGAGAGAACATGAGATATTTGGGAAGGGCATTAACTCTTTGGGGCCACTGGGCCGCATTAGTCAATTATTGTTCCAGTACTAACCGGCTCTCCTCCCAGCCCCACAGAGTAAATGCATCCCCCACACAGCCTCAGATGGCCCCAGGTGGTCATTTGCCTGAGACTCTAGCTGATTATAAGTGCCTTTCAGGAGCTAAGTCAGTGGCCTGATTCCACTTTACAGAAAAGGAATCTGAAGTTTCTTCTAGACCACTTGGCCCATTAATGACAAACCTTGATTAGAGATTAGCCAGTTTAAGTGGCTGGCTAATAATTAGCATGGCTGTTTCTGATACCAAATAGCTATTCTAACGATCATCTCAGTAAATGTTTGTCATTCAAAATGTAATTGTTCGCACGGAAACATTTCCTATTAATTCCCATGGAGTAAACAAGTGGTTTCATTAAAATTCACTTGAATGGACTTTACAAAAAAAAAAAAAAGATTTAGTTGTGGCCTTGGCTGTTGTTACATGGTTGTTAGTGTTGAAACAGAAATGAAAACTCAAAAAGTAAAGGAGGTGGGAGGTCATTTCCTAACAGTGAGGAGGTCTTGAGTTTTGTGTGTGTTTATCTGACGCTGGCATCAAATACAGGAGATCATCTTTGGAAGTGTCGTCAAATGAGCCAGCGAGGGTTGCAGGGCCCTGCATCTAGAGTCAGAGAGGACTAGAACTTGAAATCTAGAGGCAGCCTCTGGATGGGTGGAGACAGACAGCCTTGGACATTCTGCTGTTATAAATTATGAAAAGTCACCAAGTCATTGCAAAACATACTGTCAATTACTAGGTTCTCTGTGTCTTAAGAAACAAAAAAAAAGGACAAAGGACTTAAAGAAGGAACTAGAGAAAGGGACAAAGGAAACATGAACAATTAGTCACCAAATGCTCAGCTTGAACAACTTGTGGGTAAAAAGTTAAATTCCAGGCTTTATCTATCTCTAAGCTTCCTTCTTCACTTGCATAGTCAAGGGCTTCTAATCATGGCCTGCCCAGATGTGCAATTGTGCATTTTACTAAAAAGGGAAAACTAAACACTGGTTGTTGCAAAAGGTGAAGTTCTTTACTCCCAGCAGACAGCTTGGCCGTTTAGACCTCCCCAGAGACGCCTCGGAGGACTGTCCTGGCAATCTGTTCCTGAAAGGTCACAGCCTCCAACCCACCGTAGGGAGCAGTGTGAGTCTGCATCCAGGGGCTCATCTGAAGTTGGGATTGACTCCATGGTAACCAACAGCAGCAAGCACAAGGCTATCTTGATTATTGGTGATGGCTCTTCATAGTACATTATCAATAGGTCATTATGAAGCTTACATAGAAGAGCAGTAGTCTGTGATAGTCTTGCCTAAAACGGTAGTTTTTGGTCAGGATTCCATGGAATGAGACATTTGTTTTGTTTTGTTTTGTCTTGTCTTGGGTGGTTAGCGTTAACATGTAAGTGTCAAAATCGCCTATTCTAATCAACATTGGGACTTTCCTGTTGCAGTCTTGATTGATTTGGGTCGAGTTTTGCAAACATCTAAAAAGCAGACTCGAATAGAAGCAGACTGGTAACCTCAGCTTACTTGCCTAAATAAAAGATGTATGCAATCATGAAAATAAATAGAAGGGTCACATCCTTATAATTGCATTCCTTTCTGTAGGGTTGTAGGACTTCTTTGGTGTCAGTAAGCTAAGAACAGTTGCTGTCTTAGAAGGAGTGCCACAAGAATACTTCAGCAGTGAGGGTGGCAAGACTTGGCCTCGGGGACTTCGGACATGTATTCAGGAGAAGGATATTAAGGAGAGGGAACATCAATGAAAAAGGGGAAGACCCTCAAGGAGATTAATTGACACGTTACTAAACCGTGTCAACTGTTGCGAGACTGACGTACGACAGGCAGTGCTGAGATCCGTTGTCCATTGCGGTTACTGTGAGTGAGAAGGGACTTGACAGGCGCCAACAAGTGAGACAGCAGAGTTGTTCCTAGTCCTTTATGCCTCTGTGTTATCATACACCTTGAAAAGCACTTCCACCTCTTAGGGCTTTCACAGTACGTGTAAGGCGGGCACGGCAAGTTTTATATCCCACTGAACAGGTGCACAAGGTGAAGCAAAGAATGTTCCAGGGTCCTTTCCATTGAAAGCACTGTCTCTGGAGTCCTGCCGGTGGTTCCTTTTTGTGATGAGTAATCCCTTCTTTGCCCACGTGAGGGCTGGCCTTCAAGGGAGACTTTCATTGAAATATTGACTTACTAGAAATATTGACTGAAGAGGGGCCCGATCTTCTGTGGAAGTGTAAGGAGTATTCCAGTGGCACAGCGCTATGAAATACAAAATTCGGTCTTTTTCTCGCATTCGAGATAGAAATAAATTGAAAGTACAGATTAAACATAGGTTTTAGTAAGAATGTAAACAGAACCACAACTAATGAATCTTTTAAGGACTCTTTCCACTTAGCTGGATGCGGAGTTAGCAGTGCCAAAGAGTTGTGGACTTTGCCCATTGCATTGATCTGTTTCTCTGAAAGCCACTTTTGTCTTGCTGCTTGAACTAAGGTTACCCAAGTTGCACACTTCCCTTGGCCAGCCTGATAACTCACTGCCATCGAGTCAATTCCAACTCCAAGGGGACTTATAGGGCACAGTTGAACTGCCCCTTTGGATGTCTGAGACATTCAGTCCTTACCAGAGCAGACAGCCTTCTCCTTCTCCTTTGAGTGGCTGGTGGGCTCAAACCTCTGACCCTGCGGTTAGCAGCTCAAGTCACTGTGCCACCAGTGCTCAGTCAGCCTGAGAGAGGGTCTGCTTGTCTCTGCACCAGTGTTTCCGGAACATCTCTAAATTATCCTTTGCATGCCAGCTGCTGTGCTTCTTTCATTCCCCCGGTTTGCATATTGGCACATTACCTCAGAAGAGGGTCTGTCTTTCGGTTTCCGCAGATGCAGGTGTGCAATCATTCTGAGAGAGCGCTCATAAATCGGCTTTGTAACTTAACCCCAGGTCCAAGGTCTGCCGAAATCAGTTTTTTTGAAAGACAATAAGCCCCCAATGTTTGTACTCCCGTCTTACCATCTTCTGAAAATGTCAGTTTCTTGCCAGCAATCGCCTCCTAAGAGGCACCAGTCATGGTGAGAAGGGTTGGAGATTATTTTTTTCTAGCTGGTGTGGTTTGAATAAGAAAACAAACAAATAAACAAAAAAACAGAAATAAGTAATGAAATCTATTGGCTTACTTTGCTTTCTGTAAAAACCCAACAAATTTCCTGTTAATGTTTATTCTAAAAGTCTTCCCAGACACCTAAGTGTCCCTAGACTCCATATCTTCTCAAGAATTACTCCCCCTATGCCCTACATGCCGATAAAAATGTTCTCGTCACACAGGAAGAACACCAAACTGAATGCCATAGTGGAAAGAACTGGGTCTTTCCTCCTGCGTTACATTCATACATACTAACTGGAATGAAATCTAGCAAGTAGCTAAAGGAACTGTGAACCTCCTTGTGAAAAAACGGACTGTCTTCCCTTGAATTAAATACTGCTGTAACCAGAAGTGCTAAGGTTATAAAAATGACTAAACATTTATCATTTATCATTCCAGGGGAGCTTCAAAGAGTTCATAGGAAGCTGACCCCAAGGGCTTAAGTGGAGAGCAGATGTTTTGAGAATGATGAGGGCAACAAATGTACAAATGTGTTTTACACAACTGATGTATGTATGGATTGTGATAAGAGTTGTATGAGCCCCCAATAAAATGATTTTTTAATGAAATAAAAAAAAGTTCATAGGAAAATTCCACTGTATTTTAGTTCCATTTTTCCACGAACTTTTTGAAGCCTGCTTAGATATGGTGCCTGTGGTAGGTCGCTGAAGGTGCGGTGGTCGCACATCGGTCCCCCTGGTGGGGCGTGGTGACACGGTGGGCTGCAGTGTGAAACCATCAGCCACTCCTCGGGAGAAAGACAGGGCTTCCTTTCTACCTCTGTAAAGAGGGACAACCTTGGAAACCCACAGGGGCGTCTCTACCCTGCCCACTAGGGTCACTATGAGTCAGAATCGACATGAAGGCGATGAAGTTGCGTTCTTATATGTGTGCGAGCTGCTAACTGCAAGGCCAATAGTTCAAAACCACTCCACCTGCTTTCCCCTTGGGAGAAAGACAAGACTTTACTCCCATGGACAGGTACAGTTTTCGAAGCCCACATGGGCAGTCCTATGCTGCCCTATAGGGCCCCTATGAGCAGGAATTGACGGAATGGCAGTGAGCTTAGTATATATGCAAATCGGACCCCAAGAATAATAAATTATTTTTCCTATACTTATGTTAAAATGTCAAAAATCAAATCACATTTCAGATCAAGAAAAAGTGCGAAATTTTACGTACTAATTTAAATTGCTCAGTAAAAATAAAATAGAACACAGTTTCCTGTTCTTTGAGCATTTTTTAAAAATTTGTAATATGGTTTGAGCGAATGTTTACAAAGAAATTTTATTTTCATTTCTTTAACAGTTTTATTGCCACATAATCCATATACAATTCAATACAATTCAATACTTTAATCATATCAAGAGGAGTTGTATAATCATTCATTTTATTTTAAAATGAATCAATTTTAAAACATTTTCTTCTTTCTTGTACTCATTATTATTAGCTCCTCATTTCCCCCAACCTTCCTCTCCCCACACCCCCAAGAAACCATTAATCCAGTTGCTATCTCTATAGATTTATCTACTCTGGATTTCATATATAGGAAAACATACCAAAAAAAAAAAACCCCAAAAGAAATTAATAAGAGTAAAGTAAAACAGAAAATCCTCAATCAAAATCAAAGTAGAAAATATAAAAGCCAAAACAAATTTAAAAGGTCAAGAGGGAGATAAAATGGCAAGGTGTTAAATTTTTACCTAAATGGACTGACCTTTCTACCGTAAATAGTCTCGGAAACCCACGGGGGTTGCTAGGAGTCAGCACTGACTCGATGGCAGTGACTCTGGCTTGGTTTGCATCTGCAGGAATCCACTTTCCAGTGTGCTCTGTATAATAGCAAGGCCAATCCCATCCCTGGTGTCTAGGGCCACAGGGGATTAACTGAAGGCTTAATCCACATGCATTTCCTCTTCACTTAAAACAACTTTAAAATGTGTCAAAAGGGATATCAAGTTATGAGGTAAGACACTTTAACCTAACTATATCTTCTATAATCAACTTTACAATGTTCTCTGTCTGATAACAAGGCTATTCATATCCCTTGACTGTAGTCAGAGGGGAGCCACCTGAGTCACCTATGTGGACCCTGAAAATGGATTTTGAGCTTCCATTCTCATCCACATCCTGCTATAAACCAGGTGTAGACGACTGAAGCTCTGACACTATTCCCCCTTTCACAGTTACTATCCTTGGATCACACAGTCTTCCACATAGAGAACATTGGTTTTGCATTCAACAACTCATACACTTTTGGTTTCACGACTTTGAATGCAATCCTTACCATGCACCAACATTCTTCCCATTCCCTCCCTGTGTTCCTTTTCTTCTTCCACATCTCTTCTTGCCTTCAGAGTTTTGACCCTGAGGAAATGCTACCCTTTTAATCTCATATGGTTGATAGTTGTAGGGAGTCCTATCTGTAGGCCTGTGTATAATTTGACTGAAAGTTAAGCTACTGTGGGGAGTTCAGTTCATGGCTTGTTGGATGACTAAAGGCTTCCATCTGGGTGTTCCAGCAGTCTCCAGCAAACCAGTAAACCTGGTCTTTTTTATTATTAAATTTTGATCCACATTTTTCTCATACTTTCTTGAAGACCCTCTATTGCGATCCCTTTCAGGGGGATTAGCAGTGGTATCTGGCACCATCTAGTTCTTCTGGTATTGGGCCTAGAGGCTGAGGTTGGCTTGGTCCTTTGGATGAATCATGCCCTTGTTTTTTTTATTTTCTTCAATTTTTACTCTGAATAAGGGGAGATTAATAGTTACATCTTAGATGGCTCCTAGAAAGCTTTTAAGATCCCAGCTAATACTCACCGAAGTAGGATGTAGAGCACTGCCTTTGGGGACTATGTTATTATACCAATTGACTTTGATGTCCAGTGGTACATTCCTTTAAAGTGTTTGGTTATGGCTAAGAACTTTTCATAACCTTGCCCCATCTTTGCTCTATTGTATATATGGATATATTTATAGCACATACAAATACATATGTTGAAATATCACCTGCCAAAACTACATATGACCAGGGGTGTAGTCCCATTTGCCTACCTCTACCTGTTCCTCTTGCTTGTCTACCTATGTATCCACTCATGGATTAATACTTGTTATTATTGATATTGCAGGATTGTGGGTGCAATAGCATTTACCTTTGTTGTCTTTTATGTACCTCTCTTTATCCTCCTAATCCTTAGAGATATTGTGCTGTTCACCCCTCATTGAATATTGCCTTTCCCCTCCCCCAAATTAATATGTATATATTGTATAGGTAGTAATTATCTGTCCCCTTCCCCATTTCCCTGTTTCTTTCTGTTTGTAAACATATCCTTGAGTTTTTATAAATGTAAACTCATACAATATTTGTCCTTTTTGTGATTGATTTAATTCACTCAGCATAATGTCCTCCAGTTTTCTCTGTGTCCCAATTCTATTGCATTACGATATATACTAGATCAACTGGTGTTCCTATTTCCAACGTTTTAACTATGTGAGTTTCCACGGGCTGTATGAGGGTTCCAGTCGCCCCGCCCTCGCTGGGATTTGTTTTGCTTACCTTCTTGAACTTTGCCAGTATTGCTGTGGTGGCATGATGTCTCATGGTTGTTTGGGTTTGCATTTTCCTAATGGCTAACGATCACCCGCATTTCCTCATGTTTTTGTTAGCCATTTGAATGTGTTCTTTGGTTAAGTGTCTGTGCATATCCTTTGCCCATTTTTTAATTGGATTGTTTGTTCACCTGTTGTTGAACTGTTCTATAAATTTAGAGATTAATCCCGTGTTGGATATGTTTTTGCCAATGATTTTCCTTGGTCTGTAGGTTATTGTTTTACTCTTTTGGAGACGCCGTTTGATGTACATGAGGATTTACTATGCAGACGGTCCTAATCATCTAGGTTATCTTCTGTTTGTGCATTTTTTTTTCACGCTTCATAGTGTATTTATGTCATCAATAGGAGCTCCTAAGTTTTCCCCCGTGTTTTTTTTAATGAGCTGTTTGGTGTTAGATTTACTATTTAAGTCTTTGATCTCTCTTGAGTTAGTTTTTAATATGTCATGAGGTGTGCATCTTGTTTCATTTTCCTGTAAATGATATTCAGTTTTGCCAGCATAAGGCAGACTTTAAGTTAAATAAATTATTGCTTGGCTATAATATTTTTTATATTAAATAAAAATATAAAGAGGGTACACAAACATTTTCCCCAAATAATTCCTTTTATTCTGAAGCTAAGCCTTTGTCAAAGCTTTGGACAATACTATGATAGGACCAAAAAGGTTACTCTGGGGTTTTTCCCCCCTTAAACCTAGTTTCCAAGTCAAATTTTATAATCACATTTAAGAGTTGCAGAACTTTTAACATTTACATTTTACTTAAAAGAGAGTATTAGAGTTGCTTCCTTTAGACTCCAAATTAGATATAGTTTAGCCTTAATCACTTGCAGTAATACTTAGATCAGATGAAAATGCTTCCTTTCATATAATACTCTTCTGGCTATGCTCAGATTACCGACATTCTCCCAACCCTCTTCAGTTAACTGGATGCTTCTCTCTTCTGGATGCTAATAAGCAGCTCATGCTGGTACCATAGAGGAAAATGAGACAACGAACTCATATACCATCTTAAGGCTCAGACAGATTGGAGAGGGTTCTAATATCCATGGATTGTGTGGGGAGGGAGGGGGGCATTTTGGGCCACAGACATAGGCAGTATTTCCAAATTCTTTTCTCTTAACAGTGTTTCCAAATTCTTTTCTCTGTTCAGCACTCTCTATTGTTTTTCAGACTATTGGGGAAAAGGATTTTTCAAAACATATTTTCTCCCAGGAGACTACATTCCAAGTTATGACAAGCGAGAAACACCCAGGTGGTAGTCGTGCAGCACTGGTGGTGATTCTGACTCCGTGCAGTCCCACAGGACACGCTAGAATGGCCCCAGAGGGCTTCACAGGAGCAGAGTGCCAGGTATTCTGGCCTGTGGAGCAACTGCTTTTCAATTATCATCGACCTTTAGGTTAGCAGCCAAACAGGGAGCCACCAGGACCCCTTGTCCCCTTTCCTAAAACTCTACCAAAGATCTTCCCCCATCCATCCTGGCTTGGAGCTCACTTCCCACGTTTCTTTTATGCATTGCCCCCC
>NW_022103920.1:64683046-64714345 GCF_000313985.2 Echinops telfairi
TCAGCACCACCTCCTTTCCCCCCGCCTCCCCCTCTTCATGTAATCTGCTGTAAATTGTACCAATCTGCCTTCTCTAGCAGTTTGTTGGTGTTAAATAAATGGTGTGATTTGTCGTAATAATGATGATGATAATGAATCTTAAAACACCTAACTAATCCCAGTGAACTCTCTGTGATGTTAAAGCTGTGGAGCACATGGTTGACTAACAGTGATAATGACTGAAAACAGGGTGATAAATTACTATGCAGATTGTTGGTGGCCTGTAATTATCTCAAAAGGAGGACATTTCATAACAGCACCCATCCGGTTTAAACAAATATACGAACAGCATTATAGATACACAGAACTTGATCTGTGTGGTTTTTACAATTACCTGCTTGGTCATACAGGGACCCCAAACAACTTGAACACACACTCCTGAGGTCAAGGGCCATGGGAGGTAAGAGTCAGGGTTGTGTTTGCCCTTTCTTGAATGTGGCATTGTTCCTGGGTCTGTAAGCATAACTTTAGAGACTCCACCAATATAAACACAAAGCTACCTAGTTGTGAGCCTGTGTTTACACAGCCCGGATCAAAAGCACAGACACTTACTTGGGTTGATTTGCATTTGCTGCCAAAAAATGACCTGCTTTTTCTTTGGAGAGGGAAGAATAATTCATATTTTGATGCCATTCACTCTCAAGGCCAGTGTGTATTTACCAGTTTTAGGAAAGGAGTGATGTTCTTTACCATGTTGCCAGTACTTTCTTTCTTTGGAGTTGCATTGTTCCCTTCTGAGGAACTGATTGTGTGCCTGATCGTTGGATCATTGCAGGGAGCACAGATGAAAAGCCTGTTATTCCAAAGGATTAAATTACAATTCTTAGTGAACCATTGCCAAGCTCTTTTTTTCAAAGCTGGGCAGATTGGAAATAGGAAATGTTATGCCTTGGAAAGGGGTGGGAACGGTTAAATGGATGAGGAAGAAGCACCATCCTACGAAATGTTATTAAATTCCCTTCGAGTAAAATCAGAAAGTAAATAAAATCAGTGAAATAGCCAAATAATTAGGAATAGTAAGCAATTGGGTTTTTAAAGAAATACACTAGCATGGGGTGGATTTGTACTGAATTAAGAAAATACGTAAGGGGGAACAAGCAGTTTGTTAATACACAAAAACAATCAAGATCCCACCTTCCTTTCTGTGTCTCAAGGGCTCAGGAGGGGTATGGAGGAAGACCTAAGAGTTGCAAATCACTCAGGTCTTGAAGATGAGCTCTGTGGAAGAAGACTGTAAAAGGTAGCAAGAAAACAACATGAAAGGGAGTCACTACCAAGGGACTATGGAGCAGGATAACTGAGCCCTTTCCCCCAAAGTGACATTCTAAAACCAGGAGGACAAATCTCTTCTCTTTGAAGCGGCTCTGTTCCAAACACCAGGGAAGAATCAGATGTTGTGGTAGGAGATAAGCTATGTAAGTAAAATTGGAAAAGAAAACACCATAGAGAAAAGAGGTTTTTTGTTTTTTTTTTCGGTTGTTGTTGGTTTGGTTTTGTTTTTTGAAATTCGATTCTTACACATGTTAATACATTTGCAGGGAGATAAAGGAATTGAATGTCCAATGGCATGGAGAAACTGGAGTGAGGAGAAAAAGAGCCCGATAATTAGCTCTGTACCCTCACTGCAGCAGGGAGTCTGCAGGATGCCACTGTGGGGTTTGCTTGTGTATCCTGTAAGCATCAGGAATAAACTCCACATGAAGTGCTGTAAGAAAAGCCCCTGCAATTTATATGGAGGGTTCCCGTTGTTTTAGGCCCACGCCAAGCATAATGGTAGCTGATTGAGATGAAAAGATGTCAGAGATACCATCTCTGTTCTCTACTGAGATCCACAGACTTTTGGAGAAGAAACAAAGACAAGTAACTAGATAATTATAATAAAACTATGGAACAATTATGATGAGGGTAATTAGAATAAAGCGGAACTAATTTTGCCAGGAAAAATCACGCTTTTCCTTTAAAAGGGGAGCAGTATTTTGAGTTGGGTCTTGAAGGGTGAGTATGAGTTCTCCACGCACAAAGAAAACAGCAGAACGTGCACAGACTCAGACTCTTGCAGTGTGACAAGCTAAGAGTGCATGGGAGTTAGCAAGAGCTGATGTTGGAGGGCAGAGGGGTCAGCTTCTGAAGGGCTTTCAGCACTGTGCTGAGGAGTTTGGCCTTCACCAGTCCAGTGAAAGCAAGCTTTAAATCAAGAGAATGACCAAATGCGTATTCAGAGTTACGGCTCTGAAGGGTAGGGTGAGACCCAAGCCAGCAGTCAACAGGCCATCACAGCGAAGATAGAGGGAGGTGTAGAGGGTGAGTTATGTAGATCATTTGAAAATGGCATTAACAGACTCATGATTTGGTATCTGTTAAAGGAGAGGAAGAAGGCCATGTTCCAGGGGACTCCAGCTCTGAGGATGGTAGAAACCATTAACAGAGATAGGAAATATTGCAAAAGGGATACCAGGTATGCATGGAGGTAGGGAGCAGAAGGAGGGCCTAGTGGAGATAAGCCCCCGACACAGGAGGTTGGCAGATTGGTGGTTCGAATCCTCCTTGTATAGTGGAGGGAACAGCAACCCAGAGAGGACCAGGCAGGACAGCAGCGTCCCATTGCTCCACCCTGCTGTTTCCTCCAGGAAACACTTGACTGGAATTTTATTTTTATTATATATTTTTAACTATTACAAAACTCTATTTTTAAGCACAGGCTAGTTCACATGTGTCACAGACCAAAGCCATTACAAAAGAAGCCAGCTACATGCTCCCTTGTCTTGCTAGCTTAATCCTTTGGGTGCAGCCTGTAGAACAAAAGACGTTCCCTTTCATTATTTATAAGTGGGATAGTTTTCTAAGATTACAAGGCAACTGGTTTCAAAACTGTATTTTTACCACTTCCTACCACTTATCTTCCTAATCAGGAAAGGGTTGATAAAAGGTAACCAGTAAATGGGAAAACACAGAAGTAAATTGACTACTGAGGTTCAGGTAAGGGATCATTGTCATTTAGGTCCCTAATTTTCATTCTTGGTGTTCATCAGAGCAGCCCTATTATTATTTTTTAATTCATTGAATTTGAATATGTGAGATCGGGTTGAACTAATGGCATGCAGGTTACAATATTCTTATCACTTTTGCCTTTTAAATATATATATATATTGTGATGCTTTGTAGCATTTTAAATTTTATTTCACGTCAGGAGTCCTTTTCTCTATAGAAGTCTGAAAAACAGCAAATGTGAATCGAATTATACTACATTTCTTTCTATTGGTTCTTGCTTTCTAGTCTTTAATTACTGAACTCATTTAAAATTCTAAAACCTATCCTTTCACTCTCTTCATACACATTCATCTTCTGCCTCCCCCACCTTCCCTGTTAGCATGGCGTCTGTGTAAAACAATAACAGGAACAATCTGATCTGGCAGGATAATAATCAACCAAAATGTATCTCTTCTGTCTTTGATTTTGCTTGCGTATGACAACATCAAAATGCAAGAATGGATGAGTTGTTTCAAAGTCTGAGTTTTGAAAACACCTGTTGACCGGTGTGGGACGTGTGCGGATTTTCATGGGTGACGCTAACAGCAGCCTGCGCTGCCATTTTCAAACTTTTATTGCAAAAATAGTGGCCTGGACAAATCCTGGCAAAACACATTGAAATAGTAAAGTAGCAACTACAATTTTCCTGGAAGAATCAAGAGGTGCCTGCGTACAATGTACAGTTATTTTATTAGTTTATACACTTTCCACAAGCAATGATCAACTCCTTCGTGACACATACGTTTTTTAAATTAACTTGAGCTTCATCAACTGCTTCTTGATTGGGTTTCAAGCACTAATCAGGGCCCTCACAAGTGCTATCGAAGCTTAAACATCTTGCATCCATCATGAAGCGTAAGTAGGATCATAATGACTAATCACATTAGCATAATTTAAAAATGCAGAGCATAAATAGCTTCCCCCCCAAGATTTATAGTAATAACATACGCACAATAAGACTCAAATGATTCGTTACACCATTGGCTTGTTTACATTCTAACATATTGATGTGCCCAGAAGAATGAAACCATCAAACTGCCATTAAGGAGTAGAAGGAAGAGGCTCTTCTTTTAACTGAGTTACATGAATTCAGGATAATATGTTAAATATGTGTATTTTAAGGAAGGAACACTGCCCTTCTATTATGCCATCTTGGTACATTACAAAACCCAGACCCACAATCAAGCTTTTAATAATCTACACTTTTCCACTTCACTTTGGGCTGTAAGTAAATTTAGCAACTCATAAGTTCATAAACCAATTTTTTTGCCTTTGAGGCCAAACATGGAGTGGCAAGTGCAGTCACTGCACATCACTGAGGCATATCACTAAGGGACATTTTATTCCTAGAAAAAAGAACAACCCAGCAAAGCAAAACAAAACCCAAGGATAGACCATTGGGCCCACAGACCTTCTACAAATCTCTTACCACTGGACTGGGCATGAGTTCACTTGCTCTCTCAGGGCATTGTGAGTCTGCTTAGGACCACATTAGTTCGTTAAATATTAGTTATTGAGTACCTCTCTCAAGCCAGACACTGAGTAAGCTGCTTGGAACGCAGATATGACAAATAACAGACACTGCCTTCATTACTGACCAGCTAGTGAGGACAGCAGAGTTGAAAACAGACATTTTAATGACAGTAGAAAGAGGTTTGCCCGGGGGGAACTAATAGGAACTTCCTAGAGAGGCTGGCGATTCTGCTGAGATCTGCAAAAGAAGCAGGATTTTCCCAGGTGGAAAGGCATGAGGGTGTAGACAACAGTGTTCCAGGCAAATGGTAGTCATTTCTGTGGTTTGTCATAAGAAGCTGAGAATAGTTCATTATCAAATAAGTATTGCATAAATGTTGCCTGCATACAGCGAAACCATCGAATCCCAGGGAGAAGGAGGAGGAGGAGGCAGGCGATGAAGTTAGAAGGGAAGCAGGGGACACATTTGTTCACTTAGGGCTAGGGATGGGTCTCAGAGTCCCTGGGTGGTGCAAACGTTGCTGACTGAGCGGTTGGGGTTCACATCTATCCAGTGGTGATCTGCTTCCCAAACATCGGCCATGGGAGCCCTGGGGAGCACAGTTCTCACTCTGCACACACACGGGCTGCCGGGATCCCCAGTCAACTCAATAGCAACTGGGAAAAAGAAAAGAAAGAAATATATCTGTGTACAGGGCAGACATAGTACCTGGTTTCAGTGACCTAGTTCAGAAAGGAATCAGATTTTAAACAAGCAACATCGTAAAGTAAGTCCAGTGAAGAAAGCAAGCAGGTTGCCAGAAGAGAATAAAAAGTAGACCCTCCGTTAGATGGAACTGGGGATGATGTTTCTGAGGAGATGTGACCACCAAGAAAGGGTCAGGTCATGAAGCCCTGGTAGACCTTGGTCGGGAGTTTGGTTTTTACTTCAAGGGACAGGGATGTTTAAAGTTTTCAAACAGGGGTAAGAATTCATCGATTTACCTGTTAAGAAAACCACCCTGGCTGGTATGCCAAGTCTGGAAGTGAACAAAGCAGGAGGCGGGGAGACCAACTGAATGGCTTTTTCCAATAACGTGGGTGAGGGATAATATCCTAGTGCTAAAATATCTTGGACGTGGTGGTGTATAGGTGGGGATGAAGTTAAAATGCATAACCAGTTTACACGGAAGAATACGAGACATCAGAGTGGGAGTTCTCTGCTGGGCCACACTGGATGGATGGAGCCGGGGTGGAGGATGGGGTGGGGTGGAGCCCAGTGGAGGGTCCAGCCCAGAGAGGGTTTAGGCAAGCAGCTTTTTACAACCAAGTGGAAGTGTTTCATTGTTTCAGGAACCGTTGCAGCTGCTTCAACCTGGCAGTTGGATGTAGAGAGCCAGCCAGGGAAAGAATCAGGAGATGATTAAGAAAGAGCACGCTTCCATTTTGATAATGCCCCAGGTGAGCAAAAGAGCGGAGTTGGCTATTTTGCTCTGATAGCTGCTGCCTGGGCACCCAGGCAAGCACGTTCGTGGGTTCCATATTGACCCTGAACTTCAGAGTTGAGACACTTTAGACCAGAGATGTCAAGTGGGCAGTGGCAATGTGAGCCAGGAACTGGGGGAGAGTTCTGGGCTGAAGAAATTAATTTGTGACTTTTCAATGTAAACCTGTTGTCCTTGTCATTTAAATGTCATTTAAAGCTACAGAACTATTTTCTCCCCCGGGTATAGGGAGAAAAATCAACAGAACCCCGGATGGAGCTCTGAGCAACTAAGTTAGTCTGTGAAGAGGGAAAGGCGCCTATAGGCCTGAGAAGGAACAGCTGCTGATAAAAGAGGAAAACCAATTGCAAGTGAAGTTTCAGAAGCTAAGAGAGGAGAGGGTTTCCAGGAGTGGTTGGCTGTGTTGAAAACAGTGGAGAGATTGAGTAAGAAAGAGGTCTAGAGTCTCTGAGGGACTTAGCAACATGGAGATTGTTGGTGATTTTGATAAGGGCAATGTCAGTAGAGTGGTGAGAACAGAGGTTGGATTGTCTAGCACTGAAGCTAAATGAGGAGCGAGGCAGCAGAACAACTGAGCACAAGACAACTTTTTGCAGCCATGTGGGATTTCTTTGAGTTTTTATTTTTTTAAGGGAAGAAACATGAGCAAGTTTAATTGCCGGTAGAGGAGTCGGTAAGGTATTTTAATAGATTCCAGGGGTCGGCAGAGGAAGGCTCCTGCCTGTTTTTGTTAATAAAATTTTACCGGAGCACAGTCACTCGCATTCATTTACATATTGTTTATGGCTGCTTTTCCCTACAACAGCAGAGGTTTATGTTTGCACAAAAACCCTGTGACCCACAAAACTAAGAAGATTTACTCACTGAAGAAGTATGCCGACTCCTGCATTAACCTGCTTAATGTCTCTTGGAACCCAAATAAATGCGTCCTTATAGAAATGCATGCATAAAAACGAATCCAGTCCCAGGAAGCAAATGCTATGGGAAATCCCCCTAGTGCATTTCCCAGTTGGTTAACTACAGAGACAAAAGTTCAGTCATTGCTCCTCTGCTGATAATAGGAATCTTTGGTTGGCACGACAGGGGAGCACATTATTCACCACTGCATGCCCAGTACGTGGTCCCTGGTGGTGCTGTGGTTAAAGCGCTTGGATGCTAACCTAAAAAAGGGCAGCATTTCAAACTCACCAGCCACTCTACATGAAAAAGATGTGGCCCTCCACTTCTAGGAATTTGACAGCCTTCAAAACCCAGGGGACAGTTCTATTGTCCTGTGGGGTCGCTCGGAGCTGAGATTGACTCAAAGGCAACAGGCTTGTATCCTTTACCTGAAGCTGTTTGACACGTGGTGGACAATCAACCAATATTAGTTGCAGCAAGGACTGAGAGAAAGTGGGTGTTACACAAGATAATTGCTTTCTTTGGTTAAGTGCATAGCCAAGGATTCCCTGGTAAATGAACTTACGTGGAACCATCCCAGGGGGTCTTGGAGAGCCAGGAATCAATGACATTTCTCTAGAATTAATGGAGTGGTGTGGTGAGTCAGATGAAGGAAGAGGGAGGATCAGACTAAGTCTGACATCCAGGGTAGTCTCCATGTGCAAAGTCCCGGAGGCAGTTTGTAGCTTGATAGCAGGAAAGCGGGGTACCAACAGATTTGTATGTGTTGTAATGAAATACAAAGTGGAGGTGAAATGTTCCATAGAAGCCAATTTATCCTTCAGAAACTGGCCGGCAATTTGGTGTCTTGAGAAGGAGGTTCAAGGAGCAAAATTAAAAAAAAAAATTTTTCCCACAAGCCATCAATTTGCCAATCCACATTCACCAGAACTTCCATCCACATTTACCAGAACCTCAGGTACAATCTGTGGACTTTGGGGCAGGCCTTTTCTTTGCCCACTGAACATCTGTCCTGAATAAAACATACCACAACATGAAAAAAACTGGTGATTGACTTCCGAAAAATCAGCAATTGGAAACCCACTGGAGCACAATTGTAATCTGACACACAGAATTACCATATAGACACTCAACAACTATTAAAATTAACTGAAATTTGAAGTTTGGGTGGTAAGCAGAGTGAGAATTCTGATAAATAGGATAACAGATGGATAAAGGGAAGCAATCTGAGCACAGAACCCTTCTATTCACTCCCCCCACACCCGCCAATCTCTTGCAGCTATACCCTTTCATGCCTTGACAACTTTTTGAAGCTTTCTGTTTTCATAGAATCAGCATCTTTCTTTGCCCTTATATTTCATCTCTTTACATAATATTTAATGAAATCACATCATCGTGATACCAAAGTACGACAGTCCTCAGCTGATTTAAGAAGCAACGACTTTTTAGGAAGCACACTGTCCCCATCTGAGAGTCCCCTCTTGGCTTTGACTGTTCTGCGGGTGGGAGTGTGACAGGGTACAATGACACAAAGGGAACAGAGTTGGTGATTCCAGTGAGTCCAGGACAGGGTGGCAGGCTGAGAATGTTTCTGGACAAGGGTGGTATAAGCATGTTACAGAGCCCCAGCTGGCGCTCCCTCAGTCCTGGACAAGCTGCCAGCTTGGCTGCTCCCCTGAATATTGACTTGGGACAGCTGTCCCAAGTCATCACACTCTAGGGACCATGCAGTATTGTGTGTTGGAAAGCCCACATTGAACACTTGCTTTAACTTCTTCTGGAATGTAGTGTGCAGAATAATAGCTGACTCCTCCTGACAATGGAAGTCCCAGAGAATTACAGCGGACGAGGAACCGGCCTTACATAATCGCATAGCAGATGTAGTTTTGTGAGACATGCTTAAAATTCTCTAACTGCTGAATTACACAGAGGCAAAAAATCTCAGTAAGCATATTCTGGCAGCATGTCACCTGGTAACTAACAAAGAACCCTTAAAATAGTTGGCAGAGATCATGGAACAATAAAAAAGTTCAGAATCCGAGAGGTGGTTAATTAATATACATATTACCATGAGCAGAGGCTGGGCGGGGGTGAAAGGGGGGAGTTCTATTCTGCAGCAAATGTGGAGCCAGACTCTCTACTTGTACAGTTGTGCTAACATTGGTTTGCTAAAAAATAAGATTCCCTATTGTCAGTATATGAGAAAGGGGCTCTGCCCACAAATGGAGAGATTAGGAAAGGAAATGATAATGTACAGTGACAGCTAACTAGAAAATCAAGAACATCATTGATCAGAATTAGATATGAAATATCTCAAGGAAAGAGAGAATATTCACAATATGAAGCCTTCTATAATACTTAATTTTCTAAATGAAGACACTAATGGTAGAACTGGAAGGGGCTTGAAAGGTCATTGATCCAAATGCCTTATAGTTAGTGGATATTAAACCTTAGATCCAACCATCAAGCCCTCTACCCTGGAGTGGATTCTGAGGCTTTGTAAATCTCTCCGGGAGCTGACAACCTCATTTTTCTCCTGCACAATGGCTGGCGCGTGTGAACCGGACCTTGCTTACTCAAGAGGCACTGCCCTCCCGCCCCCAAATCCAGAAAACTAAACTTGTGCCTTTCGTTTGACTTGGAATGTTAGTGACCCTGCAGGACAGTGAAGAACTGCCCCATCAGGTTCCAAGCCTATAAATCTTTACAGAAGCAGGCTGCACATCTTTCGTCCACAATGGCTGGTGGGTTTTAACTGCTTATCCTGTGATTAGCAGTGAAGTGCTTAACCACTGTGCCACCAGGGTTCTAATAAGGCCCAGAAAGGTTAAGTGATTTCCTTGAGGACCCAAGACCAATTATGAGTGAATACAGTTTCTGATTCAAATTTCCCAGGTCCTACGCTACTGTTTCTTCTCATGAAATCAGCCCTCTCCTTAGATGGAATTTTCTCATTAGTTGAGGTCACTCCGCATTTAGTGGTTTGGTTACTACCACTGTGTAACAAATTACCCCATAATCCAATGTTGTAAACCAAACCAAACTCACTGCCATAGAGTCGCTGTGTACACATAGTGGCCACTTATTGTGTCCACTGAGCCTGTGGGTCACACATTCAGAGATCCATGGAGAGGACTTGCGTGTGGTCTTTGCTCCTTTCTCTCTAGGGTCTCAGCTTGAAGATTCATAATGTGAGGGCTGGAACTATCTGAATATTTCCACACTTGCATGTCTGCTGGTTGATGATGGGTATCAATGACCTTCTTCTGAAACTAGGATACCTATAGCGAGTGAGTTAACCTCTCCATGTGGCATGAACTTCCTCAAAACATGCTGACCGACTTGCTTTTTTTTTTTAATCTTTAAGTTTTTAATTAATTAATTTAATTATTATAAGGCATTTTTATTGGGGGCTCATACAGCTCTTATCACAATCTTATCACAATCTCAATGACACATCCATTGTGTCAAGCACATTTGTACATGTGTTGCCATCATCATTCTCAAAACACTTGCTTTCTACTTGAGCCCTTGGTATGAGCTCATTTTTTCCCCTCCCTCCCCACCTCCTTCCCTCACGAACCCTTGATAATTTATAAATTGTTATTATTTTTTCATGTCTTACACTGACTGATGGCTCCCTTCACCCACTTTTCTGTTGTTCGTTCCCCAGGGAGAGGGTTATATGTAGATCCTTGTGATTGGTTCCCTCTTTCTAGTCCTGCCTTCCCCTTCCTCTCCTGGTATCACTCCTCTCATTATTGGTCCTGAGGGGTTTATCTGTCCTGGATTCCCTTTGTTTCCAGCTCTTATCTGTACCGTCCATGTACATGCTTTGGTCTAGCTGGATTTGTAAGGTAGAATTGGGATCATGATATTGGGGGTGGGGTGGGGGAGGAAGCATTAAAGAACTAGAGAAAATTATATGTTTCATTGGTGCTATACTGCACCCTGACTAGCTCATCTCTTTCTTGTGAGCCTTCTGTAAGGGGATGTCCAATTGTCTACAGATGGGCTTTAGGTCTTCACTCTGCACTCGTCCTCATTGACATTGATATGATTTTTTGTTCTGGGTCTTTGATGCCTGATACCTGATCCCATTGACACCTCATGATCACATGGGCTGGTGCGCTTCTTCCATGTGGGCTCTGTTGCTTCTCAGCTAGATGGCCACTTGTTTATCTTCAAGCCATTTAAGACCCCAGATGCTATGTCTTTTGGTTGCCGGGCACATGGTGACTGACTTTCAAGTGTGAGCCAGACTGAGGTCATATGGCCATTTATGTCCCAGCCTTGGAAGTCATGCCACACCATCCCCCGCCATGCCATTTGTGCTGATGCCATCGTTAAATTCCAGCAAGGTGCGTAGGGTAGATTCCACCTCTTAGTTGGAAACAGTGAGCTCCTGGAAGGGAATATGGGGCCAGAAACATTGCTTTGGCTACCTTTGGAAATTCTAATGAAATCTTCTGTGGTTAGAATTAGCAGTATTCTTTACAGGAAGAACCTGGAGGGGGAAAGGAAGCAGCCTAAGAACAACTAACAAATCACACCTGAAGGCTGAATGTGCCAGCTCCTGTTTCTCTCCCTCTGGGGAACTTTGCAATCTGTGCTTACTGCAAAATGGACAGGAATAAAGCATTTTAACTCAACATGATTGAAACTTTTATTTCATTTAGCGGTCTAGTTTGGTGTGTTGGAATGTATGTTTATAGGATGAATCCCTTGTAGAAAAGCTTTCACAATGAGGGAAAGGGGAGCAATTATTTTAATTAAAGAAATTTTGTTTTAAATAGATAACGTATTGGGCTATAAAGAAAACATCAATACATCTCCTAAAGCACAAAATGCACAGATATATTCTCTGACCACAGAACAATAGCACTACAGATCAGAGACAAATATTTAAATCCAACATTCCGACACATCAATCTGAAAATGTTCCTCTAAATATAGACTGGGCATCCTGGGGGGTGTTGGTGTTGGTGTTGAATATGATTTTAATTAGACTATTTAGAAAATAAAAATAATTAAAGCAGTACAAATTCAAACTCAACGGGCTAGGACTAACCCTACATTTAACATCAGTAAGGGGTGACGAATAGGGCCAGGCGCTGTTGATGAGTTTTGCATGTACTTACTCACTGAAGCCTTGCAACAACCAATGGCAGATCAGGTTATTTTCATTCTCACTTTGCAGAAGAAGTAATGGAGGCACAGACGGGATGAATGTTTTGATCAAGACCACACAACTTGTGAATGGGAGAGCCAAGATTAGAACTCAGCATGTCTGGTTTCAGAGCCACGATGCTCCTCTAAGCATTTGTCTTAAATTAGAAAAAACGCTCTCTAGGCTGTGAAAGCCTGGAAAGCCGGAATGTGGCTTGTTTTTCATTTTATTCAACAATGCCTAGAAACTTTACTCTTAAAAATGTATAACCACTCTTTATGAAGTTAAGGAAAATGCTTGGAAAGTTTGGTACAGTCTTTCTGGAGAACAGATCGGGAAAGCAGTTGTAAAACTTCTAATCCTTTCAGGCATTTATTTATTAATTCAACCAGCATTCGTTAAAGGAGCCTTAGTGGTAGATTGAGTTAAGTATTGAACTGTTAACTGCAAGGTCATCAGTTCAAACCCACTAATGGCTCAGTGGGAGTAAGAGGAGATTGTCTACTCCTGTGAAGATGCATCACCTTAGAAACCCTGGTGAGCAGTTGGACTCTGACCTATAGTCTGAATTGATTCAGTGGCAGTAGGTTTGGTCAGGTTATCATACTCCAAACAATGTTCTCAGTAATGGGGTTAACCCAGTGACCAAGGCTGGGATTTGCAAAGAGAAGGTGTGGATGACTTACTTTGAAAGGTGGGTAAGTATATCAATCGGATAAATAATCGGATTGCTGAGCACATTGAAGCCACATAAATTTAGAAAGAAACCAGTCAGCACAGTTGCTTGCTTTCTACCAGGGTACAGAGTACATAGATGTAGACTTAATATTTGTTACTAGATCAGTTGTTGGAGACGGAATGGAACAAGGACACGGGGCGCATGCATGGGAACGAGTTTAGTGATGGAACAGAATCAGTATGGCAACTTGGCACAACTCTAGCAGGCACTCTTTAGCAATATTGACCCTGAGTAGATTCTAATGTGAATTAAAAAGAACGGGAGAGTTTGGACAGGGAACATTTTGGTAGTAATCAGACTGGCAGTCTTAATGAGATTAAAGAATTTTTGAAATTGAACTGATAAGTTAGAAGAGGTTAGAGATAGGAGATGGTGACCAGGATCGATATTTTAAATTGCGGTTTAGGAAGAGAAACATCTTGGAGATGATCACGATCAAGGGTATGATATGGATGTGGATGCCTGGGGTGGGGTTGATAGAAGATCATTGGTAAGCTGGATAACCTTACCAACCCTACTAGTGAAAATAACGAAAAAGAATGGCGAAAATATAGGACTATGGTTTTTAATGTACCAGAGAGCTGGTAATAAAAAGTAAGACCAGGAACTAATTCAAAGCAAAATTCTAGGTAGATGACCTCAGCTTTTACACTGAGGACTTTCAAAATCCAGGGATCCCTGAGTTGCAGTTTTCACAGCCTTGGAAAGTATAGATAGCAGGTAACAATGACTAAGTCTAGTGTGGAGAGGGCAGTTTAAAGCTGGAAAGAGCATATCAGAACTAAACCCCTCACAGCAGATCAGGGAAATTGCTTATCTTGAAATTTGGCACTGAGTAAAAGGGGGAGAAAACCTCCCCTGAAAGTTTCTGTGTATAAGCCAGCCCATATTTGTGAGTTGTGCTGCTCAGGATTCCAGGGCGGGGGTGAGCTGGAAAACATTCAAGGTGAGAATTTAGTTTAAAGAGGCCTCCCATTGGTAGTACCCATGGGCACCTGGTGGCAACAAAGGCAAATCCTCTTTGGATGAACTCCTTTGAATATAGTCTTCGAAGAATTCCTACATAAATATGAGTCCAGAGTCAAAGAAAAGAAAAATCACCATGAGTGAGAAATAGCAAAAAGAACAAGGAATGGAGGGTCACCTAGAAAATCTTTAGTCAGACACTGGAAATATATGATGGAAAATTCATAATCAAAGTAGTAGCAATCTGAGTGCAGCCGAATATTAAAAAAAAGATGGATGCCCAAGTATCATTTATACTAGGAATTCAATGTTGAATTAGCACTAGAAAAGTCAATTAACATAATTCATCACATAAATAAATTAAAAGGCAAAAATCTTACAATTCCCTCAATAAATATTTAAAAGAACATTTGGATGAAATTAATGATAAAAAATTAACAAGCTAGAAACTGAGTATATTTACTTAATCTGAGAAAAGGTATCCAGCATAAGCCCACAACAAACATTATGCTTAACAAGAAAGCATTGAAAACATTCTCTTTACAAATAACTACAAGATAAAAATACCTATGATGCTCAATTCTACTCAACATGTACTAGTGGTCTTAGCTCAAGTAATAAAAATAGAAAAAGGAATATAGTTTATAGGGATGAGAAGACACTAGGCCAATCATCATTTGCAAATGGTAAGATTTTCTACATGGAAAATACAAAAAAAAAAATCCAAACCCTCACATGTAAATTATAATAAGGTTTATAAACAAGATTTATACTTGCAAAGTCAACTGACAAAAACATAATACAAAAAAATTACATTTCTCTATACCAGCATCAAATTGTTAGACTATATACCTAAAAACAGATATTACAAGTTGTTATGTTAGGTGCCAGTCAATCGGCTCTGAATCATAGTGACCCCATATACAACAGAAGTAAACATTGCCAGTCCTGTGCCATCCTCACAATTGTTTATGTTTGAGCCCATTTTTGCAGCCACTAGGTGAATCCATCTTGTTGAAAGAAAACCTTCTTCTTTTTTGCTTTCTGCTTTACCAGATGTAAGCCTGGTTACATCTTACCAAGTAGGACGGGTTCTCTTGATATCATGACCAAAGTACATGAGACGGAGTCTCACCATCCATGCTTTTCTAAAGAGCATTCTGGCTGTACATCTTCTGTGGTAGTTACATAATCTGGGATCGATCTGAGGATTAAGAGTGAAGGGATGGAGTCTCGCTAGTCAGTCGGGACATAGCTAATGATGCCTCTGTGTGGGCATAGTCTTCCCCTGAGGATTTGGGGAACTCCTGTATTTCCTCCTTGGAGGTGGGAGACACACTCTCCCTCTGCTCACACTCTGAGAGACATCCCTGTGGAGAATACACATAGAGAGAGGCTGATGGAGCCAGACCTCTGGAGCTGGAGAAGCCACATGGAGACCCCTACCAGCACGGAGATGCTTACAATGCCACTGGATCCACATGACTTCCCACTCACTGGCCTGTGATCTTCCTGCATTCAGCATCATTGCATGTGTTTCATGAGACTGAAGAGGACTTTATAGATTGGTTTTGGACATATGGGTTAATATCAGACTTATGGATTTGATCTGGACTGGGCTGGGATGTTTTCTCAAGATTCAAATGCTCTTGTATATAAAGCTCTTCCCTATACACATATAGTGTCTATGAATTTGTTTTGGAATGCCAAAGCTCCAAACTCACTACTATGAAGTTGATTTGACTCATACCTACCCTCTAGGACAAAGTAGAAATGCCCATTTGGGTTGCTGAGGCTGTAAATCTACAGAAGCAGAAGCCTCATTTCTCTCACTCAGATAGTTGGCGGATCAAACTGCTGGCCTTACGTTAGCAACTCAACTAGTAACCCTCTGTGCAACCAGGGCTCCTTATGCTTGTGGATATGATGATCCAACATTGTGAAACTTCCTTTTCCCCCAAAATTGATTAATATATTTAATTTTATTATATACAAAATCTGAAGTCAATTTTGAGGGGCTGGAGATGGGAGAGACGAGGGTGTTAAGGAGTAGTAGTAGACAGTGCCATTCGGTAATCAGTTGATTCTTTAGTGTTTCAGAGCTAGCATTAACAATCAGCTGGATAACTATTGGCTTTTAAATAAAAAGTCCTAGAATAAGGAAAATAATGAACTTACATCAAGCCACATGCCACAATCAACTCCAGGTAAGTTAAAAGCAATATTAGGTAGAACTTTAAAACTCTTAGACACCATGCTTGGTAAAGTAGAGGCTCAGCAAAAAAAGATGAAGACCCTCAATGGAGATGGATAGATGGCCTCAAGAATAGCAACAATTGTGAGACTGTTGCAGAATGAGACAGTTTTGTTTTGTTTTGCTGTATATAGGGTACTATGAGTCCAAACAATGTGCCCAAAAGTTAGTGTCCAACTGCATTCGAACTATAAAACCAACAGGAAAAAGGCAACCTAATTTATTTTCAATTGAAAAATATTTGAGTGGTTTATTTAATAAAGAGAGAATATAAGTGGACTGGAAAAAAAAAAAGAGAGAGAATATAATAAATAAAGATAGGGAAAGATTTTCACTCTCATTTGTATTCTGAGAAATACAAATTAAAATCACAGTGGCATATTGTTTCAAGTCCATCCATTTGGCAACATTTTTAAAGTACGAAATACTATGAATTGGAGAAGACGTAGATCCACTGAATGCTTGTGCAGTATATTGGCAGTATAAATGGTTCTAACTATTTTGAAAGCCAGTTTAATCTGTTAGGCTGAAAGGACGCACACACTTTGACTTAGCAATTCTCTTACTTGGTTTCAAGAAGCTCTTGTATACATGGACTAGGAAACAGGCATAAGAATTTTCATAGCTGGACTATTTATACACTTATACAATGGAATCAGGGGAAGATACAGCCATAAAGAGTATTCCCATAAAGAGTTCCACTCTTAGAAACCCACAGTGGCAGTTCTACCCTGTCCTCTAAAGTAGCCATGAGTTTGATTTGATTTGATTTCTATTATATGCCATGAGTAGCATATAATAGAATAGCATGCAGCAATGAAAGATGATAAGTTAGAAGTACATTATCGTAAAATAAGAAGAAATTTGTGGTATTGTAGGCAAAAGAAGTTAAAAAATAATAAATATTTTGCCTAATTTTTATAATAAATACACACAATACATATATGAGAATATAAAAATCTATAATACACAAAATACATGGATGAGAATTTTTAAAAAATCAGATCACCACTAAGCACTAAAATGTTAATAGTGCTGGGATCTGGGTGTTGGCTAGGGGATTATATAGGAAATTATTTTCTTCTTGCTTTTTTCTATCACAGATATATTAGTTATTCCAAAACACAAGTTGGAACAAAATATCTAAAAGGAATCAGAAACAAGGACATAAATATAAAATACTTAGAAATGAATTTCACAAAAATGTGCATTATTTTCCAAACATGGTTATGCTTTTCTAAGTGCTGAAAAATGATATTTGAAGATAAATATCAAGTTTCTGGCTAAGAAGTTGGAATATAATAAAGATTATAATTTTCCCTGATTAAAGCAATCTCACATAAAACCAAATAGAATTCCAAAACAAGATGATAGTTCTCATGTCCATCTGACAAAGTACATGGAATAATACAATTCTGAAAGAATGAAGAGGTGATATTTACCCTACTAAATACTAAGATATATGATGAAGCTACAACACTTGTAACTCTACGATATAGATAGCAAGTCCCCTATCATCTAATAGAAGGTGCCTAAACATCTTTTTTTGTGCTTTTAAAAATAGAATATGATGAAGGTAGAAACTGTAATAGGGAAAATGATAAATTATTTAATAAATGATCATCTTTGTGGCTATGGAAAGGTAGTGAATTATTCACATTATACTATAACCTGTTGCTATCAAGTCAGTTCTGACTCACAGTGACCCCATAAAGGTGGAACTCCCTCTGTAAAATTTCCGAAGCTGTAATATTTATGGGAAGCAGCTCATGGAATCCAACTGCCAGTCTTTCAGTTACCACTGCGCCATTACATTAAACTATATATATATATTTTTTTAAGCAAAAGGGAAGAAATCTATTGGAGCCCACATGAGAAACCCTGGAGGGGCCCAGCATCCCCTACTGTAACTGTGTCTGCATGCCCAGCAAAGGGTCACACCGTTCACTGTACACCCATGTCCCAGAGGGACTCCCCTCGAGCTAAGCCCCAAAGCCCCAGGACTGGCTTAGGGTGGGGACATTAAACTATATTGCTAAGTAAATTCTACATAAGTTAAAGAAATGTACAAAGTTAAAAGCAGTATAAACTAGAAGGGATCACAGTTAAATATGAGCATTCTTCAGAAAGTTCATGGAAAGTAATCTATTGTCTTTTATTTCCATTTTCCATAAACTTTTTGAAGCCACCTTGTAGATAGCAGATTCTTAACCACCAACCCTCTTCTTATAAAATACCCTTTGGCTTCCATAGCCCATACGCCTTTCATTTTCCTTCCATCACTTTGCCCGCTCCTTCCTAATGCCTTTACACAGTCCTCTTCTGCCAGGTCATGGTAAGTTTGAGTTTCTCAGGACCCGTTCTTGCTCTACACACTCCCGAGGTATTCCCTTTCATGCTCTTTGCTCCATTTACCACCATTACTCAGATGACTCACAAAGTGAACGATAGCCCAGCCATTTCCTACTTCTCCGTGTTAGGCAAGGGTCCCAGGAGAGCAAACAGTTAAGCAATCCACCAGGGGCCTCAGAAGACAAGCCTGGCTATCTCGTTCCAGAATGTCACAGCCTTGAAAACCCCCCGAGCAGCTCCCCCCAGTGTCTAGGAGTCGCCACGGAGTGGAACCAGGCAGCAACAGCTAACAATAATGACAAGTACTCAGGTCCCTGCTGGAAGCCAGTGGCACAATCAAAATGGGTAATTAAGGAGCTTTTAGTAAAGAGATGGTTTACAAATGATTTAGGAAAAGCAAAATTGAATAATGATATAGTATCTCCGTGTGACATCTTGCTGCCTTGGGTCTAAAGGTCAAGAAGGTGGAAATGTTTACTGGATGACAGAAGGAAAGAAGGCTGGATTACAGAAAGGGTGGGGGAGAGGAATACATGAGAAAGAGGGGAAGAAAGGGGAAGAGAAAATGCAATATGAGTAATTTGGAATAAATACTCCATCTTCATTCACTTCCTCCTATCTGCCTGTATCTCCCCTTGGCTGGACCAGACTAGAAACCAGAGGACACAGGAGCTAAGTACAAGGCAATACATGGACTGCTGATGCAGTTCATAAGGGTCAGTCTTTCTGGAAATAGAGCAGAATAAAGATGAAGGATTATGTTAGACAGAAAAGCAGAAGATATCAACCCAGTATTGCCTCCAACTTGACTTCTTCTCTAGAACATTCTTAGTGTATTTCAAATTCAACAGGTTCAAAATTGAACTGGTGAACTGCCTACACCACACAATCTCTTATCTAAAAACAAATTGCAGTGACTCTTTCAGGGCTCTTTGTATCTGCAAATATCGTCTGTATTCACACATAGAAATGGATCTGTGTGGGACAAGAGTGAGTGTCAATTGATAGTTAAGGAGGTTATTCTATTCATCTAGGGAGAAATGATGATTATCAGATAGAATGAACTAAGGTAGTAATGCTAAAGATGGAAGGAAGTAGGCAGATGGAAGAGATAAGTAGAAAGGAAAAATGGGTTGAACTTGGCATTCGATTGGTTGCTGAGGGAAGGAATTGTGGGTGTCGAAGATGATACTTTCAATAGATTCCCATAGATTGTAGGAAGTAAGCACAATTCCTTCACATGGTTTCCTTGACTCTGCATAGTCAGCTTGCCCATCACCACCTCTACTCTGACTTCTGCTTTAACCTTTTCAGATCTAGACCACAGTCACGTTCTTTCAGTCTTCGCATTTCCTGTGTTTACTCTGGAATAGGACTTTTGTACCTGCATTTCCCACTGTCTATAATGCTCTTTTCCAGCTATTTAACTCCTCTTTGATCACTCATAGCTCAGTTACCACTTTCCTGGAGCTGCTTCTCCAAACTTCCCAAAGTAGGTCTAATCCTGCTTTTATTAAAACTCCCATGGATTTTGTACCTTCCCTTTGTGTACTCTGACCACTAGTAATTTACACTTCTTTGTGTAGTCTTCAGTCAGTGCTCTGCTGCAGGCCCAGTACTCCCTCCTGCAGATACACATTCCACGAGCGCAGGCACTGAGTCTTTATTGGCACACTTATGTATTCTTAGTGCCTCTCATGGTGCCTGGCATTCTGTATTTCACACACACACACACACACACACACACATCCCCCTGTACCAACAGGGAATATGTTCTAAGACCTACCCCCACACCCTGCCCGCCCCCAGGGATTGCCCTGAGATCATGAATAGTACCAAACCCTACCTGTATATTTAATTTCCTCCCTATAGATACAGTGTTTAATTTATAAATTAGGCACAGTATAATAAATAATCACAAAAGCACAGTTATTAAGTGAAATAAGGGTTATGAGAAGACAAGCACTGAGATACGGTGACAATTGATCTGTTACCTGAGACAGCTATTACCATAAGTAACTAAAGGGGTTGATATACAGCTTGGATATACTGGACCAAGGGATGATTCATGTCCCTGATGGGACAGAGTCACAAAGCTGAATATTGTATTGCAGTACTCAGTGCACAATTTAAAACTTATGAATTGTTTATATCTGAAATTTTCCATTTAATATTTTCAGAGTATAGTTGACCAGGGGACATTGAAATCATGGAAAAGAAGCCATGGTTAAGAGGGGAGACTACTGTCTACACACACACACACACACACACACACACACACACACACACGGTTGAATTAATAAATAAGAAAATAAAATGGAATATATCATAAAAATCTAATTTATTGATTAAAATGACAATTGTTTCTACATTAAGGAAGACAAAAGGACAAATGTGAACAAGTGATAAATTTGGAGAACTATTCATAATTCAAAGGTTATAACCTCAGTAGAAGTCTTGGCGCATCAACAATGAAAATACGAAGAAGACCTATTTGGAACGTGCAAAAGAAAAGCAAACCCGCAAACCCCATGGAACAGAAATGGCTGTGACAGCTTTTCACTGGAAAACTGGAACGCCAAAACCTAACCAAGAAGGAAATGGATGCTATCACACAGTCAGAAGGCCAGGCTGACTCCTCTCAGGATCACAAGATGGTCCCAGCAGCAACTGTGGGCAATAGGGTTTCTCCTTCACATGCATCAGAGACGCAATGAAATCCCAGTTTTTCTCTTCAGCCTTATTGAGTCAATTTAGGGCCAACCTGGATCAAATCTGCTGTGAAAGAAATGACATGTTCTAATTTTGAACCATTCACTGAAAAAACAGATTAGATTACCATGCTTGGTTTATGCTAATCAGGACCCACTCAGGGAGCTGGGGTCAATTCCAGAAACCACCTTGTTGCTGGGGAGTCAAATGCAATGTCCACTCGACTCAGCCATGGGGGTGGGGGTGGGGGTGGGGGTGTGGGTGGGGTTGCTATGGTCCGTTTTAGAAGTAATGAATATTCAGGAAAATGAAGAGAGCAACTATAAAATTTAAAGTTCATTTGCTTATTTTCAATCATATTACTCTCTGAAAATAGAATTATACATTGATTTTACTTTTCTGGAGGGAAATTTGGCAATATGAAAAGCCTTCTAAATGTTTATAACAAATTCTGGAAAGTATCTGTTTATGGAGAAGGAAGCAAAAATATTCATGTGGTTGTCAGTAGGTTATGGGTTTTTCTTTTCAGTATTTTCTAAACTTTCTTTAATAAGCCTAATTATGTTTATTTAAAACAGCAAACACAAAGTAACTTGTTATTTTGAAGCATAGGTAACTTCCATTCAGAACTATCCTCTGGAAGTTCAAATCACAGGAAAAATAGTTTTGGGGATTTACTTCTTCCCTTAATGTAATGAAAGGAAAAGAGCTACATATCTAGTCAAAGCTTATGAATAAGAGAATTCTCTGCTTCTGGGGCTCAGCTTAACCCCATTGATTTGGAATTAAGTGGGGGAAAGTTACAAAAAATAAAATCTCACCCCATAATATTTAGCATTTTATTATAGGCAGCTCCCAACTTATGACTAGGTTCCATTCTACAGGCGTGGGTGAGTTTGTTCTGATCCGTCTAATGTTTCATTGCTATTGGTTTTCCCCCCCGTAAGTTTTTGTTATTACTGCCTTTTATTATCAGTATCTTTATCCATTTAATCTTTTTTTGTCTTTGGGTGTTGGAAATGTTACCTATAAACTTACAAATATAATTGAATACATATATACATGTTACTAACATAAAAACCTTTCACAAAATTTTAAAAACTAAAAATGTAAGACATAAAATAGCAGTATTCCTAAGTGCATTTCATTTCAAGTTGATTTATATTTACTTTTTCTGCTACTTCTGGCTTGGAAATAGGCTTACTGGCCCTACTGAATAACAGTTAATGCCAAATGACCAGATTTTACTTGACTTAGCATACTTTCATATATATTGGAACAAACAATCAATATTTAACATAAACAAAGATGAATGAAAAAACAATATACCAAAATCTTTGGGGCACAGCAAAAGTGGTGCTTAGAAGGCAATTTATAGCACTAAACATAGTAAAAAAATAAAGACCCCAAATTAACACCTTCATCCCAAATCTCTAAATATTAGGAAAATAGGCCCATAGTTACCAGAAGAAAAGAAATAATAGAGATTGGAGCAGAAATAAATGAAACCAAAAATCTAAAAACAATAGAAAGAATCAACAAGACAAGAAATTATTCTTTTGAAAGGCATAATAAAATTGACAAACCATGGGCAAAGCTACAAAAAGAAAAGGTGAAGATGTAAATATCAAGAATATGAGAAAAAAATAGGTGTCACAAAAAACCAACTGAAATAAAAAGATAACATTATGCAGTATTACACTCCAACAAATTTGAAAACATAAAAGAAATGTTCAAATTTCTAGAAACGTACTACTGACCTAAACTAACAGACTAAAGTAGAACATTTGAGGAGACTCATGACAAAGAAGAAATTGACTAGCTCATTTAAAATTCTCAACAGTCTGAATGCAGCCCAACCTCACTGGTGTGTATTCTACCAAACACTAAAGGCAGAACTGACACCAATTCTTCTCAAATTATTCTAGACTATATAAAAGGAGAGAAAACCCCTTGTGTTAGTCTGGGTTGACGACAAAAGCAAATTCATAGCCACTCATATGTGTATAAGAGAGAACTTTATATCAAAGAATAATTGTGTATTAGGAAAACATCCCAGCCCAGTCCAGATCAAGTCCATAAGTCCGATATTAGTCCATATGTCTGATGTCAGACTCACGAAGCCACATGCAACGATGCAGAATGCAGGAAGATCACAGGCCAGTGGGTGCAAAGTCTTGGGGATCCAGAGGCAATGGAAGCATCTCAGCGCTGGCAGGGGTCTCCATGTGGCGACTCCAGCTCCAGGGCTCTAGCTTCATCAGCATAGCTCCATTTGTCTTGTCAGCAGGAAGGTGAAGCAAAGGGTCTATCAGAGAGTGTATCTGGCCTCCAGTGAGCTATTTATCTCCTTAAAGACTCCAAATGAGGTCATCAAACTATGACTTGATTAACAGGCTAGACTCCACCCCTTCACAAGTTGACAGATTAGGTAACTGCCACACCCCTGAATTCATTTTATGAAGTAAACATAACACTGATAACAAAAGCAAAGATAACACTAAAAAAGAAATTTATAGACAAATATCCCTCTTGAACATATATGCAAAAATTCCCAACAAAGTTGTAGCCAATAAAATCAAATAATATATGAAAATTTATAATAAATGATGACTAAGTGGGATTCAGACCAGCTGCGCAGGATGGTTAAAGTAATCAACCATAAAAATAAAGCAAAGGAAAAGAACTACATGATCATATCAATTGACACAGAGTAGGCATTTGACAAAATCCAACACCAATTCCTGGTAAACACACTCCACAAAATAAGAAAGGAAAGTACGTACCATAATTAAAGGCATATACACACAAAACCAGTGGCCGGCTTCAGTCTCAATGGAGACAGAAGTGAAAGCACTCCCCTTGTGAGTGGGAGCCAGAAAAGGACGCCCTTTATAACCACTTCTGTCCAATACTGTGTTAGAAAACGTAGGGAGTGCTGTAAGGCAAGGAAGGGAAATGAAAAAAAAAAGTTTAAGCTTGCAGCTTCAGAACAATAAATTCCATGAACTTTTAATGATACTTTCTATGAACTTTTGAAGCCTTCTCATGTGAATATATATGCAGCGCACACAAACATGTATATATTTAATGCCTATGGACACACCTATGTTGTTAGGCGCTGTCCAGTAGCTTCCAACTCATAGCAACCTTAAACAGAACAGAACAAAACACTGTCTGGCCCTGCCCATCCTCACCATTGTTTTGTTTGAGCCCATTGTTAACTGCCATTGTGCCAATCCCTGTTGTGGGTCTTCCTCCTTGTTGCTGACCCTCCTATAAATGCACTTACATATACTTATATTTGTATTTTTTTATACATCCATATATAACCAAACACATATATTTGGTTGTTATTGCTGTTTTTTTACAGAACTTTGTTTATTACATCATTTACTAAAAATATCCCCTATTCTTCTTAAAGGCGTCATTATCTCAGCTAAGTTGTGCAGACTTTATTTTTATTCAATATTGCCTTTTCCATCACAAAAATAGCAAATGGCTCATGTTCTTTGGGCATGTTAACATATCAGGAGGAACCAGTCCCTAGAAAAGGACCTCATGCTTGGTAAGTCAGAGGTCACTGGAAAGAGGAAGGCCCTCAGCAGGGTGGACTGATACGATGGCTGTGACAACAGGCTCGAGGAGAGTGAGTGTGAGGACGGTGTCGGATCAGCTAGTATTTTGTTAGGTGTATTCAGGGTCTCCACGAGCCAGACCCAACTTGAAGGCACTTAACAACAATAACGACTATCTAGAAATTGATTCCTCCTTCCCCTTACCATCCTTGGTAACCACCAAAGTACACTGATTTCTGTACGCGTTCTTTTACTTGTCTGTTTATCAAAATGAGATCATACAATACTTGGCCTTTTGTGCTTGACTTAATTCATTCAGCATGGCTTTCAGATTCATCAGTGTTATGTTTCATGGACTCATTATTCCTTATAACTGTGTAGTGTCCCCTTGTTTTATTTACCCAGCTATCGACTGATGGGAACTTAGGATGCTTCCATCTTTTGCTATTGTGAATAATGCTGTAGTGAATATAGGTGTGCACATGTATATTCATATCACTGCTATTCAATCTCTAGCGTGTATACCTAGGATTGAAGTTGCTGTATCATAAGGTATTTAATTAATTCTTAGTTAACAGTACTTTAGTGATGATATTCTGTAACCAGATTTAAAATTATATTTTCTCCATTTATTTTCAGATTTTCTCCCCCTGTTCTCTTTCTGCTTCTGCCTCTGCTGCCAGCTCTCTGGGTGACCTTGGGCAGGGTCATTTAACCATGATTACATTCAGACCTCTGTGGTGAATTTCCCCTTCTCCAAACATCCCTACAGCTTTGTTGAAATAAAGGATCAGTACTGTCTCTTCTCGTTCTATATACCTAGTACAGGGCTTAGGCTAATGAAATCATAGTGTGTTTGATATTGTCCTCCTTTAAAGGCTTGTAAACAGATCTTTCACCTAGAAGAGACAGAAAGCCAGCAATAGATTCCACTCATCCATCTTCCAGCAGGTACAGCAACCCAGCAGCTTGGCTGGACCCGAGTTGGCCCTGAATGCTGGCGTGAGAGAGACAGCAGCGAGGCAGGAAATGGGGTTAGGTTGATTTCCATCTATCAGTAGCTGCTTCAACTGGCCTGCGGGGGCAGCGCCATCGCCTCTTGGCCACAGCTGCTGAGCGCAGCAGCTGGATGAGGCTTGACCTATATCTGGCGGGTGTAGGTCAAACCCTGAATTTGTTTGTAGCAAACTTCAGTCTTTCAGAACACCAAATTTGACTTGACGCAACCACAGGCATATTTTTATCCGGAACCGTGCTATCCTCCACCTGCAAAACACTTACATCTGTGAGTTCTCCCCACCCCCAATCCTGTTCGTTTACTTTCATTCTCGCTGACTCTTCCTCTGTCACTCTTACCATTTGTGTCCCCTGGCTTCTGGGTCGTCCTCTGGCGGGGAGGAGTTGTGGAGGTCACAGCTGGGCTCCTTCTAGCAAGAAGTGGCATCAGATCCTCCCTGTCCGCACACGTTCCACCTGAGCAAGTTGTACACGTTCCTTGCGGTTGCAGTTATTACCACTCCCCCACCCACCCCCGTGTGCCCCGCCCGCCTCACATCCACACATGCCCTTCTGGGTTATCGTGAGTTTCAGAATGTGTCAGTTGCTAACACAACTCCAACTGTAGACAGAAAGTACAAACGTCCAAGGTTATGCTATGGTCCTTAAGTTTCTACACCGTTTATGTTTCTAGATAGGTTTTAAAAACCAAATAAACTTAAAATACAAACAAACAAGCAAACAGAAAGACGATAGCCTTTAAGTTTTTGGACATTTCTCCAGGATTAGAGAATAAACTATTTGAATTTGCATTTATGCAGTCACATTCCACATGTGACAAAGCTCCCTTTGCCATGGGTCTCAATCACTGTGCCCGATGCTTTGTGTCGGTGGCTGCGTGTAGGTTTCCATTTACACGGACATCACAATGTGAACCTTGAAGTAAGCAGCTTGGCCTTCCCCCTCAAGCATCGGTGCACAGGCTGTAGGCTTCCATTTGCAATGCAGAAGCTGCGTTCCATTACCTGCTACATTTCTCCAATGAGGCCTTGCAGTAACAGAAAAGGAGCTCAGATGATGGGAAATTTATTCTAACAGCTCATGGCCCCATGAGCACAAGCCACATCACAGTAATTTGAGATGGAAAAGACCTATTAAGTCATCCTGCTGATTCTCTGAGGGCATGTGGTGGTTTTCTTCCCTCTCCAGTATGCTGATCTACTTCTTAGTGCCCTTTCCGATTGCAAATGGTGCCAGTGATGGGGCTCCCTCCTCTCCCCGGGGATGGGGCTGCAAGCTCTATAAGAGAGCTCTCCATTAGGGCATGTGACTGGCTCCGCTGCCTAAATCATCTCCATTTTGATTTTCACTTCCATCACTCCTCCTCCTGTCCCCTTAGACCACACTAAGTAATTTCCCTCCATTCCTGCTATTTACACCCTTCAAGTACTTGTGGCTGATAGGCCAATCTGTTAGTTAGAGCTGGGTCATGCTGAGAGACTTTTCTCTTTGATCTTTCCCGTGAAGATGGTCCCTTCAGGCTTATGAATCATATTTGTTGCTCTTCAGTGCATGCCCATCAGTTTCTCAACAATTTGCTTCATTTCTTTGTCACTCACTCTATTCAGGAAAAGCCCCTTTGTGTGTCTGTCAGAAGTGGCCGCCAAGTAAAAAGAGGGTGATGGCACAAGAATCTCTGCTTACAGAAAACAGAGCCCATCCCTGACGCCACCAGGCATCTTCTTACCCCAGGACACTGGAGTCATCAATTCAGTTATCTTTTCGTCTCTTACTTGGGGTGGGGAAGTACATACTGTTGAACATTTGTAGGAGGAATTAGGTGTGTATGTGGGGGCGGGAATAGTTGGTCTGTATTTCATCTGACCAGTCTTTGTTGTGGTGTATTTAGTTAATGCCCATTACCTGTTTAAAATCTTATCTCCCCATCCATGCCTATTCCCAGTTGGAGAAGCTTTCCTGAGTTCACTCAGGCGAAAACTAACCCCTTTACTTTCCCTTATTATTCCATGTTTCCTGACAATAAACCAGATGATAACAGCAATATCACACACAGTTGCTGAAAGGGGTGTTCCACGGCTACCAGAGAGGCAGATCATGCCCTTTGCTGTGAAAGAACATAAATGACACTGCAAACCAGGACATTTGGGGAGAGTTTTGTAATGCCAGCTCCAACAGTGCTCGATGGCAACTAACACCAACAACAACAATCAATCTTTATGAGAGTAGATAGCCTCCTCTTTCTCTCTTAGAGCAGCTGGTGGGTTTGAATCAGTAACCTTGTGGTTAGCAGTCCAACACTTAAACCCAGCAGCACCATTAAGACTCCTTATAACTAACATAATGCTTTCCAGATAGTCCTCCTATAATTGCTCCAATCCATTTAATTGTCACAACCACCCTGTAATGAAGGACTTATCACCCTTATTTTACCAAGGAGTCACTGAAGGCTCAGAGAGGATTCCTTGCCCAATGTCAGAGATACCCACTAATTTCTCCTTTAGATTCTCTCTGGCTCTCCCTCTGAAATTGTTGTAAAAGAATACTTTCTGAGCTAGGTGTGAAGATGTACTAGCTGCATATATCTAATGTCCATAAAGTCACCAAAATGCTTTCCATGAAATAATGCTTTTTTGTGTGTGTGCACTTAGTTAGAACCAGACATCATCCAAATTGACCTGAGTCCTATTGTTCGTCAGTAGGGCAATTCAGTTGTTATTCAATGGCAGAGTGAGTATATTAAAATTTATAAAACATAGTCTGCTATCTCTCTTTTTCTTTTTGCTAGCTCTTTCTACACAAATGGCATTAGCATGAACTAAAAGTGAGCTTATCTACTCAAATACCAATACAGATCCTAAAAGTATCTGCTTTCCTTCAAAAGCTGATGAGATTGTATATACCTAAAATTAAAGGAGGAGAAGCTATATGTCTATAAATGTTGATAGCATGGTTTGTGGAAGCAAAGAACCTGAATAATTTTGACTTTTATTTATAATTAATATAAAAGCAGGCATACAATTTTGTACCGGAAACATGGCAAGGGAAGGAGCAGCTTCCTAAAATTGTGAACATTGACAAGCAAAACAGGACATGCTATTTATTTATCACTTATTTTCATGTACCGATAATTAATATTTTCAGTCTGGCACGCATTTGTGAACAGTAGGAAAAAGACTGAGCATGATAGTGGCACAGGAGGAAAGTCAAGGGCATATGCAAATAGATCTTAATCGTGTGTCTTAATCTCAGATTGTTGTGGGATATGGTTGGTTCTTAGTATGAAGGACTCCCTTTAATATTATTTGTAAGGTTGGTCTGATTTTTTACCAATTCCCTTATTTTCTGGGAATGTCCTATTTCCAGCATCATATTTTCTGTTGGCTGGCAATTATTTTCTTTCAGGATTTATATGAAGAGGCTTTGAAAAGTTTATAGAAAAACTGTTTAAAATTTTTTTAAATCCACATACTTTTGAAAGCCCTTTCATGTATATCATCCCATTATTTTTTGTCTGCAAGGTTTCTGTTGAGAAATCAGCACTATGTTGCATTCATGCCCCCTTTTGAGGTGGCATTTTGGTTTTCATAAGCCGATGCTACCGTTCTTTTTGTCCTTGGTTTAGGGAAGTTTGATTATGACAAGTCGTGGCGACTCTCTTTTGGGGTCTATCCTGTAGTGGGTTCATTAAGCTTCCTGGATAGAAATCTTATATTCTATGACACCAGGGAAGCTTCCTGCTAAAAAAAAATCATCAAAATTTCTCTGTTCTTTCCTTACCGCCCCCCCCCCGGAATTCCTATTATGTGTAAAGTGTTTCTCTCCATAGCATCCCACACACCTTTAGACTTTCTAAATTTGTCTTCATCCTTTTTCCCCTCGTTGTTCCTGGAACAAACTTCTATCAAGGGATTTGTTCTCTGTTTTGCTGATTTGTTTCTCCCATTGATTTAATACTATTTCTAGTTAATTCCATTGAGTTCTCTGTTTCTCATGCCTCATTGCTAATCTTGTTGATTTCTAGTGGTTGTTTTCGTTTGGTTCCTACTGTGAATTTATTTTGTCCTTTTGTTCTCGTATCACTTTCTTCAGTTCTTCTAGGGGTCGCTTCCCACAAGGATCACAGCCTAGGAAACAACCCCCAAGGGGCAGTTCTGGTCAGTCCTGTAAGGCCAGGACAAGTTACAATTGACTGTCACACGCAATAACAACAATACATTAGATCATGCATCGAGAAGTTCAAATTAGAGTGAACATTTTTGGCTTTCAATTCACTTGTTTATATCTGGGTTAAAATGAAGACAAATACTTGTACTTGAATATGATGTCTATATAGTGGTTTTTTTTTTTTCTAGAGCTCACATGATTGCCTCAGAAAGGGAGCACAGGCCATCTACAGGAGATCTCGGGTCTCCTTATCTCCGTGTAATTTATCTTCAGGGACCGCAGAATTCTAAATCAGACCACCTTTTCACTTCAAGAAGCATGACTGCGGTATTCCTTTCATATTCAATGTGGAAATTGTCACCTAATTAAGTTCCAAAAAATCCACCAGACCTGGAAAATGCAGATTCATTTCAATCTAGGTTTATTTATTAACTCTTTTGGTGGACCAGTTTAATCACTAGGATTTATAGATGAAGAAAGTAAAACTCCAGCAAGTTAGGTGTTTTGTCTCACATACTTCTGGGTGGCTTCTTCTCCTGTCTAGGGACATCAGGCCAGTATTCTTCAAACCTCTTTTAATTTGACACATCCAAATATCTTCTTTCAGTTGCCTGAGAAATCTATTCTGTCCCAAAGTTTCTGAAATTAAAACCACTTTTTTTTTTTTTGACTATTCTGCCCCATGCTAATAGAAGCTATGTGTTTTGTCAATCCAGAGTCAGGAGAGTCCCTTGAGGGCAAGATAGAAAAAGAGAGGGGTGAGGTGGGGAGAGAGGCCCCTCTCCTACCCAGAAACACAGCACCACTTCTCTGCCAAATAAAAATAAGTTGTGAGTGAGACAGAGGTCCCAGTAACAAACCACCCCGCTGGCCATTGAATCTGTTTGAACTCACCAAGTTTCTGAGGTTGTAAATCTTTGTGGGAGCCGATAACCTCATCTTTCTCCCAGGGAATGTCTGGTGTGTTTGAACTGCTGGCATTTGGTTAGAAATGCAATGCTTAACGGACAGCACCACCAGGCCTCCTTGGAGACAAGGGGAGGGAACAACTTTCCATATGTGCGCAATCCTCTTTCTTTGGATTCTCGCTTGGATTATCTCATTTGATTGCTTTTTCACATTTGTTATCTTTGAAATATATAGGAGAGAGATAGAAACAACAACAAAAAATAAATGCTAAAATGTGAAATTGTTACCTGAAAAAGTCAAATTGGTAAATAACATGTTATATATTTTTTTACAATAAAAAGCAGGAAAAAATTAAAGGTGTACTTGATGACATTTTAAAAATGTACACCGTGCATATACAAGGAAGTACAAGAACCTGTTGTACTGAACTGGAGAAAGAAGGCTTTTTCTTCCATAAAGAGTTATAATCTCAGAAACCCACAGGTTTCTATGATTTTATAGCATTACTTTTTTGA
>NW_022103920.1:64714623-64731152 GCF_000313985.2 Echinops telfairi
AGGTTTCTATGATTTTATAGCATTACTTTTTTGAAATATACCCTCATACATCATCTTGACAAAAACTTTTCCCTTGACCATGAGGGTCTGGAGAAAAAAGTCTCAGTAGTGCTAAGGAACTCGCAAAAGTAGTGATAGGAGTGATAGTGGACTCACGAAGGTACTAATTGGCAATGGTCCTGGTAGAAGACATCAAGGTCTTTTGAGAAACAATAAGTCAATAAGGGCTGAGCTAGAAAGAGGCAGGATTGCAACGTGACCTATAGTCGCTCTACTTGCACTCTGGAATTAGATTTAGTTCTCAATCAAAATAGGAGACACACATTGTGTTAGTCTGGGTAGATTAGAGAATCAAATTCATAGACACGCATATGTGTATAAGAAAGAGGTTTATATACAAGAGCAATTGAATATTGAGAAGACACCCCAGCCCAGCCTAGATCAAGTCCGTAAGTCTGATATTATCTGATACCAATCTGTAAATTCCTGTTCAGACTCACGCAACATGTGCAACGATGCTGAATGCCAGAAGATCACAGAGGAGTGGGTGGAAAGGCTTATGGATCCAGTGGCAGTGTAAGCATTTCAGCACTGGCAGGGGTCTCTACGTGGCTCCTTCAGCTTCAGGGCTCTGGTGTAGCTCCATGCGTCTTCTCAACAGGAATGTCTCTCAGGGAGTGTCTGCATGTCCCGCCTCTGGTGAGCTATTTATCTCCTTAGTGCCTCCATATTAGGTCATCAACTGCGACCTGGTTGACAAGCTAATTTCCACCCCTTTACTCTTAAGTCTCAAATTGACAACAGATTATGTAACTACCTCACACATCTAAATTTACATGTTTAAAATCACACTCATAATTTGAAAACAGTTTTAAAAAATCAGTTACAACCATGGCATCTTTTTTAGGCAGCAAGATGGTTCTTCTTGTTCTTTATCTGTAATGTCAGACCCAAGCTCTATTCTTTGAAGTCACTGTGTTAATGTGTCCCTATCTAGAACTATGACACCTAATGCAAATTTCCACTGACAGTTGGACAGTAACAATGCTTCAGGTGCATTGGCCTGGAATTGAATGCAGGTCATTCACATGGAAGGCAAGAATACTACCACTCCAACCGAACCCCAAATCATAAAGGAAATCAGACTTCTTGTTTGGATAGAGACTGGCAGAACCCCCAAGATTATAGTCCTTAGTCATCCTTCAGGTCTGGAATTGAACTTTCCTCATGTTAGAATAATCAACCACTTAAAATAAAGGGGGCAGCATTTACCCAAGTACAAAGTTGGGGGGTGGGAAGCGGGGAAGGGGAGGCACTGTTAGGAAAGACAGAGGGACCTGGAGAGGGACAGGAAACACAGGGAGGAAGCAGATCAGTGATGGTACATTGGAGGGAGTGCAACAAATGAACTGAGACAAAATGTGTATGAATTGTTGAAGGTAAAACTGATGATCTGCTTCGTAACCCCTCACCTAATTCACGATAAAACAGTTAAAATGGAATTCTATTCTGGAACCACCCATGCATTCCTTAGCTGGTCTTAATCCCATATAAAAGTTTTAAAAGTACAAGCTCACATAACAGTACAGTTATAAATCCTAACACTTTTTTTATATTTCAATTATTTTTTAATAATATAAACATAAGCAGAATGATTAAAGAAAAGTTGCGTTATAATATGGCTTCATTTCCTGTTTTCATTACTCATGAAAGTACAGTGAATGAAGCATGCTATATAATTACTATGTGTCAGAGATTCCTTTGGGCACTATCTACATTAAATGTGTAAGGCTATTTTAAAATTCAGTAGTTGCACCAGTGGCCGAGAGGAAGTTTTTCTTAGATGCACACTCAAGTTCCACTATAGAGTCCCTCTATTCTTTAGCTTCTAGTAATATCATGAACCGCCAAGCTAGTGAACGCATATTCAGGTTCACTATCTGCCAGTTCCTGTGCTAGGAGTTTCTGATGTATTCTTTTATTTAAATTTTCTAAGAATATAATGAATTTGATATGATTATTATCTCCATTTTACATGCCCAGTACCATATAACTAATGGCATATTTTTTGTATGTTTTTAAAAGTAGATTTTAGTTGGGGATAAAAGAATTCTGGTTCTTTATATTTGATAACTTTAGAATAACAAGAAATCACATGAAGGGTCCAGCATTGGAAACAGTGCCAGTTTGCAGCTGCCAATGGATTCTATATTGTTTCATACATTTCCTTTTTACTCTCTTGTAATTGCACCCACTGCTAAATGATTTAAGGAACCCTGGTAGGACAGTGGTTAAGCACTTACTGCTAACCCAGAAGTCATGGCTCAAGTCCACTCTGATATTATCCACATAATTCTACGAAAAGAATATACTAATATATTGGACCAATTCCTTATTGTTAGGAATTTAAGTAGGTATTCTCTACCTACTTTAAACACAAGCATCTAAAATATTACTTGTACTTCTGACCTTCAATTTTTGATGGTTAAAAAAAATAGCAGGCCTAGTAAAAACTTTGGACTAAATATCTATTGATCTGAATCTTAACCTCAAATTATTTACCGTGGAAGGCGACCTCAGAGGAATTAAATCAATTTTCTTCTTTCTACATAGGATTAACTGTCAGTTATCCCAGATATATGTCTGTGGACATTATTCTTGAATTTGATATTAGGAAAGGATTCCATAATCCCATGAGTACGATGTACTAGTACAGAGATTTGATGTTGGGAGCTCAGCTTTTGAAGCTCAACAGACTCTAGATCCAAATACCAGGGAAGTGACTTTGTCCCGGCCTTTGTCATTTCTCTCATTCTTGGTTTCTACCTGTTTTTCAGGGTTTCTATGAGGATTCCATGATATGACCTACATAAGGTGCCTGGCACAGTTCGAGTGCTGAACATACCTTAGTTCCTTTTATTTACCCTTGTCCTGTGGAATCCATAACTCTTTCTTGCATTTTTACTACAATGAGAAATAATCCAACAGCTATTTCTATGGCACAAAATATACCTGAAGGCTGTTACTAAGGACTTTGAACTGTTTCTCCCAACTAGACAAATCTAATTCATGTGGGTTTTTCCCCCCTAGAATCTACCTTCATAATTCTTTCTTAAGAGTGAGATTTTCCTACATGTTAGTCTCCCAAGTAGACTGAATATATTACTATTCTGGCCAGTGATGTACATGAGAAATTCCACCACACTGTATTTGTCATGCTGCTGCTACTATAGCAAGGATTTGGTGACTTCTTTACAAGAAATTAGTGTGTTTTTAGCAAAGGTTAATTTACAGACTGGCCATCATAACATGGGTGGCTGCTTTTCTATGCTGTTTACGTCCCATTACTTGCTTAGAAGCAGTTCACTCATTGTTTTAATTTGGTGCAATTAATTTGGATCTGTTTTCCAATGTCAAACCAATTGATTTTAATTCTGTGATCTTGCTATCTACATGCATAGTTCAGTTTCTACGTTATTGATTAACTTTAGAGGCAAATGAGTTCATGCGTACTTCCTCAGATCGCCATTAAATCAATACACATCTATGTAGTGCACTACAGCAGTAACATAGATATAAAATCTACCTCTTTTTAAAGCAATTTTCTTCTCATGGGAGTTAAGCAGCACTGACATTTTCTTCGGCTTTACATGTTTAAATAGATTTTAGTATGGCATCTGTGTGGATTATGAGTTTGTAGGCTTTGGCTCTGGAAGCTGTAATTACCAATGTTTGAAAGACATCTGTGAGGGTGAGGATATGGAGGAGATAAGTCAAAAGCAAGATATGTAATTACCATACCCTGTGTCCTATCAGGAACTCCGGATGTTTAAAGCAAATTAGGACCTTTAGGCATGCCCTCTCCTATCCTGGGTCCCATCAGGTCACCCTGAATGTATGTAATCAATCTCTCAGGCAGCTAAGTGTCCTCTCTAGCATACCTTGTTAACTCATAGGCTCTTCAAGAACCAAAGGGGTGAAGGGGAAATCCATTTCTCTTTACTACAAAGTTATCATATCCCTTACCCTCTTGCTCTAACAGCACTTTTTCTAGTATAGGAAGAACACTAGGCTAGGAGTCAGGAGCCCAGCCAAGCTGTGGGTCTCAGTTTCCCTCTTTACAAAATGATGTTAGTGTACCTGTCTGGATTACTTCATAGAATTCTGATCTCCAAAGATCATGAATATAGAAGAGGTTTGAAAATACTATGAAGTTTCTATAGAACCCAGGTAATAGAAGGGAGGCAAAAAAAAAAGAATCCTATAGAGTTATATACCATTTGGTTGGAATTTCGAACATCTGTTTCTGTTTCTATCTGTGGCTAAGTCCTGAACATGCTCATATATGTTTCAGATTTTTATAAGAGCACTGAAAGAACATCCATACTATGAATAGTGATGTCTTAGAAGTGTTGAGAGGATTGGCAAGATTCCTTGTCACTGATAATTGACAAAGAACTAATATTTTCAAGGACAAAGGTGGCTTAAATCTGCCTCAAAGCACTTGGCTTCCCCTAATTTTCTTAGAGTTTTTGTTTGTTTTCAAATAAAACCTCTGGCAGAATGTTCTAAGAACATTGAGATTTGACCCATGAGTAAGGAAAATTTATTCAAGGAAGCTAAATTTCTTTCTTCAATAATAAGTTTAAGTGCCTTGTTTATTTTGTGTGATGAAGTGACACTTGGCTAAATACCTTGTTGAGTAACATTGCTATGACAGAACTGGAGTTTATTTAGGACACTACCTCGCCCAAGGTGAGCAATTAGGGCAGGTATGTAAATTCAGTCCCCTGGGCTGTTGCACACCGTCTCACAAATAAGCAGTATTAGAAATGAAAGAACATGTGGGGTGTTTGGCACAGATGGAAATGAGAAGAAACGAGATGGGTAGGAGCAGCTTCCTGAAAGAATGAAGCAGGCTGAAGGGTGGCAGTAACAGTAACATAGCTGAAAATCAATTTTAACCAAAGTTGGCATTAGATTTTGTTAAAAACCAAAACGAAGCCTTTCCCCCCATGTAGTATCATAATGACTCTCTTATTTTAAATGTAGCCTGGAAGGGCTGTGTTTGCTCATGTGATCAGGTTTCTGAACTTCCCACACCTGGGGAAGTATCAGCTAATATTGATTTAGCACTAATTTATACCTGATGGTCAGGGCCAACTAGAATGGAGGAAAACTGGTACAAATTAATGGGGCCCTGTGGTCCCAGAAAGGAGTCTGAGGTCTAACTGTGTTGTATCACAATACAAATCACCCTTTCTGGGGGGACAGAAAAAAGATATTTGTCAGGAACCTGGATCCACTTGCAGCAGCTCTCCTGCTACTGTGCTAAACATCTCTTTTAAGAATGCTTGGAATGGATAATATCTAGTTACAGTCTTAAATTTAATATGTTTGGTTTATTAATTTGGGAGCTAAGCAAAGGAGAAGTGAAACAGGCTTTAAAATATGTGGCTCATTATTATATTATAAATATAACTGATTGCTACCCAATCAGATCCACTTACCCATTTTCAATTAAATTATCTCTAATAAATATCCATATAGTAGTCTTCTAATTTAACCACCACCATAGGCTCTTTAAAGAACCCTGATGGTGCAGCAGTTAAAATGCTCAACCGCCGAATGGAAGGTTAGTGATTTGAACCCACCAGGACACGGCTGTGGCAGTCTGCTTCTGCAAAGATGACAGATGGGGAACTCTATGGGGCAGCTCTACCGAGTCCTACAGGACAGCTGTGAGTCGACGGAGCCCCAATGAAGTGGGGTTTGTCAGGCTATTTGGAACTATAGAATTAGACACCAATTCAGTAAAAGGAATAGACCTCTTGTCCAGGTAGAATTCTTCAAGATGCTTGCTTTGTTTAATTTCCATGAATTACCTAATGTAAGTTATCAACCTTTCTCTGCATTTGGTGGAAAATTGAAGAATTATCTGGAACCTGCAACTATACTTGGTAAACTTGGATTTATTTCTAACCCAGTGTATGTCCCAGACTTGCTTTATCGTAAAAATAACACACACACACACACACACACACACACACACACACACACACACTCCTGCCCCTCTCTTAGTCCACACCTGCTGAATTAGACTTTCCAGGGAAGGGACCTGGTAATTGGTATTTTCAGCAAGGGCCCCATCTTTGGGAAACACAACTTTGTCTCCTTGTCACACTCCTTATGGTGTCAGAGTTCTTTGAGCCCCCAGACTCCCTTCTGACTACTCTTTTCAGTGATTGTCGTCTTTTCCTGCTCAATTTCACCTAAGAAATAAGGCATATTCCCATCAACCACACTGACATGGTTTCAAATAATCTCTCAAGAGATTCTGATCCTCCCCTTGGCAACCAATTTGTAAATGACATTGCTCTCTTTTGAAACAGCAACTTCATTTGTCAAACATCTTTGTTAGCAAGCATTTGGTTGCAAAAATTCATGCAAATAGTTGAAACAACAAGGAGGAATTTTAACATAAGACCAGAAGAAACTCTCACAGAAAATATAGTTGGACCAACAACAACCAATAAAACTACAACCCATAATGGTTGAACATCTGTAAACTAAGGAGTTTCTAGGTGGTATAAATAGCTAACTCCTCAGCTGCTAACCAAAAGGTTGGAGATTTGAGTCTATTCAGAGGTACCTTGTAAAGAAAGGCTTTGCTTTCGACTTGCAAAAAAATCTGATATTCAAAACCCTAGGGAGCACAGCTTGACTTTGATGGTAACTGGTAATGGCTACTGTGTTCCAGCAATGGCTATGTATTAAGTGATCAAGTACTGAACAAGAAACAAGGTCCTGTCCTTGAGACTTTACAATTAGTAAGGAAGGCTCACAATAAACAGATACACAAATGTGTATGTAGAGCTTGTAGTAAGCACTGTAGTTGAAATATACTGGCCTAGTGCTTCATTATTACAGATTATTAGTAAATGGGTGAGCTCTTAGAAAGGACTCTTGAAAGAGACGACATTGAAGCTGAGATCTGAACGATGTGAGGGAGTCAGGAGAATTCAGGAATGAAGGTCTGGAAGGAGTCTTTTAGGCTGAGACTACACCTATGTGACGGCTGGCATGAGATGATGTTTCAAGGGAAGTAAAAGAGGCTTTTGTGGCTGGGACATAAAGGTGAGTAGAGTACGACTAAATGGAGTTGAAGGCAGGAGCCAGTGCAAGTCAGGTCCTGTAAGTTATTTTAAGGGTTATCTTTCATTGTAATGGCATTGAATGTTTTGGAGTAGAGAAACAACATGGTCCAATATATTTCCAAGTTTTCCCTGACTGATGTATGAAAATAGAGTAAGACAGGCAAAACTAGAAGCCAGGAGACAAATTGGGCAGCAATAACTCATGTTAGAGGAAGATAGGCCTACTTTTCAGGGTGAACTAAAGAAGGTATGAAGGTATGAGTGGTGTGAGTGCCAATGAACCAAAAGACTGGTGGTATGGATGCACCCAGAGGCATCTAGGAAGAAAGGCCTGATGATCTATTTCCCCCAAAATCATAGCCCTTGAAACTTCATGGGCTCAGCTACTCTAAGGCACATGTGGGCAACTCAACAGCAACTGGCGTGGAGATTTCGCTGTTTATTTGTTAAAAGTGGCGAAGAACTCCTGGACAAGGTTGAGCAGCAGTGATTGTAGAAACAGGAGCTAGAGAAGGCAATTGCAGTGCCGTACATTCCAAGAACCGAGATTGTTTCAGGAAGCTGTGGACCAGACTCAGGAAGTTGAAAACTGCTTGCTAAGTTTTAGAACAGGTGGAAGTTCAAGGAATACCCATTGATTCTGCGAATACTATGGAAGCTCTTGGTACCCTGGACTAACATTTTTGGGCAGTATGACAGGGATAGAAGCCAGATTAGAGTACATCAAACAGGTAAATAGAGGTAATATGCAGACATCTCTTTCAAGAAGTGTAGCTATGAAGGAACCAGCGAGTGAGAAATACAGATGGAGAGGGATGGGATGAGAATATTATTTGTTTCTTTTTAATGTTAGGATGAGAGCATGTTCATACATTATTGAGAATAATCAAGACTTTGATAATGAAGGAGAGCATAAATGATGAAATGGAATCCTTGAGACGTGAAAAGAGAAATTGAAATCTCAAATACAGAAGTTGACTCTTGATAGGAGAAAACTGATCACATGTTACATAAAAGAAGAAACAGATCCAAATGCCAATAGATTTGTAGGCTAGATGGTGGGAATACATTGAAGTTGTGTTGGCAGGGATAGGGCAGGAGAGGGGGTTGCTTTGTTGAAGAATTGAAGAAAAAAGATATGACCTCAAGGGAAAGTGAACTTATTCTCAGGGTCTCTTCTGCTTCCCATCCACATGGTCTCATTTCTCCTCTAAGTTACTTCTATTATTATTATTATTCTGCTCACAAGACTGGTTTTCTTTATTTTTCTGTACCCATGACATGTTCAGTCCTACCCTTAAGAGAATATACGTTTTCTAACCATATTCCCGGGGAGAAAACAACTGACTTAACTATATAGTTAATTGACCAACGGGGGTCCAATCAACGAAGTCAAAGGAGTAAGGTCATTCTGTATAAACACAGCTCTCAGGCCCATCCCCTGTGTGTGCTTTAGGTGGAGGGTTGGTTCCAGAGAAGGCAGGTGTGATCTTGCCAGATATCCTAAAAGGCATCTACCAAATGGGCCCTTGTCTTCTGAAACACTGAACTCTTTCAATGCTCATTTAAAAAGTGTTCCATTTTTGCCCTCTTTTCTAACTTTTGGCTGGTTGTTTTAGGCCCCTTCCTCATGCACTAAAGTACAAATTATCCTAAATTTTCCCCTGTCCTTTTGTAATTATTATATTCTCCCTTGTTGACTTCATGTGTACCCCTAGTTTCAGCTACCATCTGTATGTACATGGATAACCCCTACATCCATAAACGTGTTCTTGCTTATTTCACTTTCATTGATAACTTGCTTCTATTTGAATCGCCTCTGGTTCTTTTATTGATAGCTAAACTCATTCTCCTCTTCTCTTGGCTGCCCTGTTGCTGCTAATACCACCACTATCCTCCCAGATCTCCAAGTCTGAAACTTCAGAGCTGTCCAACCTCTTCTTTCAAGATCCAAATACACAGCAGCTGAGAAGGACCCTCATTTGCAGCTTTTTCTCCTCTCCACTACCTTTTTGACATTCACCTGGCTTTCATTACCTAGTCTCAGCTGGACTATTTTCAAAGCTTCTTAAGTTATCTTCTGGCCTTCTCTCTCCAATCCAATTTGTAAGCTCTTCATAAAGATCAGCTCCAGTCATGTTCTCCCCACTTGCTAAAGAATCTTCAGTTGGCTCTTCACTGCCTACTCATGAAGTCTTGGTCTGTTGGCCACCAGTTTTGGAGAGCCTTCTTTTGTGGAAAACTTATTCTTTAAGCACTTTAATCTTTATCTTTAGGCATATGTATTACCCTTAGTAGACTACCGTTTACTAGAATGTGAGAACAGGTGTGCTCTACAGAGTGTAGGTTCTGACACTGAAGAGGAATTGAATAAGTCGATGAGGAATTCTTAAGCCTTGATGCTAGCACTGCTGCTACTAAACTCACCGACAGGTGTATTAGGACCACCACTGTCCCAGTCCTCAAGAAGCAAGGTAAGCATAGGTTAACTGATGCTAATTTATGAAACTATAGTGAAGAGTGTCACCTGGTTTTCACCACAGCAGATACTGTGGCTAGGTATGGCTGCTATCTCTCTCTTTCCCAACCCCACAGCACCTTCCTATAGAATCAAAGCCTCTTTTCAAATATGCAATCCCTGACAGGGGCACAGAGCCCAGTAAATAAGGTGAACCTTGGCTTACTGTACTCACTTCCCAACATGTAGTGAACAGTTTTTGGTGAAACTCATATGAAATTGTTCACTGAAGGTTAGTAAATTAGCACAAGCAAACCCACAATTTCCTTGTTTAGTTTGTAACACATCCTTGCATGCCATTGTATCAATACGGGACTTTCCAATAAGGTGGTAGGTAGGACAGTCTGAAAATTGTGTGCTTCAAAACAAGCACACGAAAAAGACATTTCTCTCGTTAAGCAGTGCTGATAAATGGCTTAAGCCTTAACTGTCCCTCAAAATACTTAACTCCTGTGGTAAAGTGGGGAATGAATTCAGCCACATAGGAAATCAATTAATGACCTACTTTCATTATTTATAAGCTCTCATTTAAAAAAATAACAACACCATGGGAGTCAAGCATACTCCTTCCATCAAATATCTACCATTTGCATGTATTGTTAGCACAGTGTGTGGAAGAAAACAGCTGCAACATCAGCACCTGGAATGAGTGAGGATACTCTCTCTGTTCTTCGGTCCCAACTCTGCAACTTCTAAGTGAGCTGACTCTGTGGTTAAATAGTGCAAACCTACTTATGTACCAGCTGAGGGGTGTCTCACCACCATCATAGTTTACAAGTGCAATTTCCGTGAAGGTGTGAGCCTGAAAAATTGGTGATATTTATCACCACATTCTATCCTTATAGAGAGGATTGCATCTATATTCTTTTGATGTCCTTGCCAGTTAAAAATAAGACACTCTTTTTTTCTATAGCTTATGAGATTTCAGAAATAAAACAAAAACGTTTTTCATCATTTACCTATCATGTCTTTTTCTACTTAATGAAATATCCTTTTTCAGTTCCTTTACACGGCCTCTTGAGAATAGCTGTTTATAACACTAACATAGAATCAACTACCAATGGGTAGATGTCACTCCCTAACTGATTCTTCTCAACTGTCACTATTTCTTTCAGTTGTCCTTTTTTTCTGTAAAGTTCAGCTGTCTTTTCTCCACTACCAATTCTTTTTTTTTTTCTTTCCAATTTCAATTTCTGATGAGCCTCCAGAAGGCATATGGACTAATATTTTTCATTTTGCTTATGGACCATAATACTGTTTTCTTCTCTCTTTTTTTTTTGAACTTTTTAATTGTGGCTTTGGAGACAGTGTGAAGAGCAGATTAGTTTCCCATGTAACAATTTATACACATTTTGTGACATTGGTTGCAACCTCCAAAATGTAACAGCACTCTATCCACTGGCCTCCTATGTTCCCCAGTTAACGACACGCCATTCACTTCCTCCCTGTGTTCCCCACTTGCATTCTGCCTTCTAGGCTGTGTGGTTGATTGTTCTCGGGAATACACTCCTCCCTGCTGTTATTATTCATTTTGATAGGCCTGTCGATTATTTGACTGAAAGTTCATCTCCAGGGTTGGGATTAGTTGCTGGTTTGAAGGGTGCCTACGGGCCATAGGCCTGGGTGTTCCACTAATCTCTATCAGATCAGTAAGTCCTGTCGTGTATGGTTTTGAGCTTGTTTTGCCTTTTCCCCTCCCACTCTATACAGGACCTTCTATTGTCATCTCAATCAGAGTGGTCAGCAGTGGTATCAGGGCACCATCTAGTTGTTTTGGTCTCATAGTAGAGGCTGTGGTTCAAATATTACATCATCCCTTTGTACCAATTATTCCCCTGAGTTTTGAATCATCTTTGTTTCAGATAGAGATCAATAGTTACCCCTTAAAATCCTAGTTGCTATTCACCAAAACAGCTCAATGACTCATTCCCTCTAAGTGTTTGGTCATGGCTTAAGACGCTTTTAGAACTTTGCCCTTGTATGTGCTACTCTATCTATGAGTATATTTGCAATACTTAGAAAATATATATAGATATATATTCTCTCCCATACATATACTCGTGAGTATATTACCATTCATTTTTCCACATATGTTCAGCTTGTCTGTCTATGAACCTTCTCAAATTATTGTTATTCCAGCTATTGTGGGATTGTGTAATATTTTATATTTATCTTTGTTGTCTTTACCACAATGCAATTTTCAATGTCTTCTTTTGCCTGGATTGTGTTGACTGACTACCCTCTTCGGTAATCTATCACTTTTACATTCCCCCCAAGTTAATGTGTTTCCCTTTTCCCGCCTAGTCAGGATTCTCCTTCCCTTCACATGCTGTTCCTGGTAACCACCAACAAAGTTTCTCTGTGTGAATCTTTTCTTGCCTCTTTAATAATAGAGGTCTCATACATTATTTGTCCTTTTGTGATGGACTAATTACATATAACATCACCTCCAGGTTCATTCATATTATGAAGTGTTTTGTGGATTCTTCTTCAGTCTTTAACATTACATATTATTCTATTGTGTATGTACCATAGTCTGTTAACCCAGTCATCCACGGATGAGCACTTCGGTTGCATCTTCTTGCTTCTATGAAAAATTCTGTGACAAACATGAATGTGCATGTATCTACCCATGTCACAATTCTAATTTATCTAGGATATATACTGAGTATACTGATAGCTGGATCATATGGCATTTCTATTTACAACTTTTTAAGGAAGTAACATTCCATTGTCTACAATGATTTCACCATTTAAAAAGTTCACCAGCAGTTTTATAAGCATTGCAAAAAAAATTTCCCCAGCCTCTAGGTGCTCTTATTACTCATTTAGAGAAGTCTTTTGATGCAAATACCAGTTTTTAGGAGATTTCAGTTATCTAGCTTATTTTCTGCTGTTTGTACATTTTTAGTTATGCTTGATAAGACTTTGCCATGTATTGAAATACTTAGATTTACCCTTGTTTTTTTGATCCACACTGAGTTAGTTTTTAAAGATATATTTTGAGATAAGGATCCTGTTTCATTTATTGTAAATAGGTATCCAATTTTGCTGGCACCCCATTTGTTAAAGAGACTGTCACTACCTTATTTAGTGGATTTTAGCCAATTGTCAAATATCAGCTGTCTATAGGTGAATGGATTTACTGTTGGGCTCTCAAGCTTCTTCCATTTGTCTGTGTCTCCGGTGTTGGGCTAGTCTGATTTCCATGGGTAGGTTTTGAGGTCAAGAAGTGTGAGGCCTCCTGTTTTGTTCTTCTTTATTTGTACTTTGCTTTTGCTTCATAGAAACCTCTTTCTTTTCTATAAGAGGTTGCTGATTAGTTTTACCATCTCTTTAAAGAATGTAGGAATCTGGGCCGGGATTGCACTATTTTTGTAGATGGCTTTGGATAGTATCAGCATTTTCATAATGTTGTCTTCCTATCCATAACACAATTATAACTTGTTATTCATGTGTTTTTTTTATATAGGTCTATTTTGGTTTCTTGTAGTAGGATTTTATAGCTTTCTCTGTATGTCTTTTGTATCTCTGCTAAGATATATTCTTAAGTATTTTATCTTTTAGGTGGCTATTATATATTGTGCTGTTTTCCTGGTTTCCTTTTCAGAGTTCTCTGTTAATGTAGAAGAATCTGCTGATTTTTTTTTAAGTTCCTGGAAAAACTAAATTATCTTTATAAAAACAATTTTTTAAAGAGGACATTTCTTAAGTCTTAGATGAGAAAAAGACAAGACAACCACAGATATATCATCCTGATGAGGGAGACCATTAGCACTAGGCCAAAATGGGAACCAAGGATATAAGAGGTCAAGGAAAATATCACAAAAAGATGGTTGGTGGATCAATACAGCATTGTCACCAGTAAGCCCCCTGAAACGGTATTGGGGCCATGTTTGGGACATATACATTATGTTAGACAGAGACCCTAATTAATCATTTGGTTCAGGGGCTTCCCACGGGCAATTAGAGCACGATTAAGACTCTGTAACCCCCAGTACATTGATCTCTATCAAGGACACACCCAGGTAAGGGAGATAGCCCCTTCCTAGTTTGATCAAGGGATAGAGGTTATCCACTTTGTTCATATAGGTTGAAAACATATGGTGAGAAGATACAAACTTGACCTACACCTTTCCTGCTTTTAAACCACACAGTATGCCCTTGTTCTGTTCCCACAACTGCCTTTTGATCTGTGTACAGTTTCTGCATGACAAAAATGAAGTGTTCTGGAATTCTTACGGCTACCAATAGTTTGTTATGATCCACACTGTCTATATATCCTTTGCATAGTCTATAAAACAGATAGACATCTTTCTGGTATTTTCTGTTTTCAGCCATGATCCGTTTGAAATCAGCACTGATAGCTCTTGTTCCATGTCCATGTAATCTAAGCGACAATTTAGAAACTTACCAGCATTTTTCAAAGCTTTACATATTTTTGCTTGTTCATACTATGCGTATTTTTACTCTTCTGAAGACATCACCGTTGTTTTCACTGCTTTTACTTGTGAAAGAATGGAATTTCCTAATGAGCAATTTTAGTCTTTATAAGAAAAAACTAACACAAGATGTCAGATAGATTATACCAAACGTGAATGAAATACTTACCCCATTTATCTTTAAAATGTGTTACTTTAGAAATCAAAACCACAGAGGGTTGTTTTCACTGGGGAAATATTTTGCATTATAAGGGAACATATCCCACAAGTGAGATCTGTAAAGTTTTGTAAATACCCTAACAATCACAACTTGAAGCTCTGAGGTAGTAGAGCAGAGGGTCACTCACAAACTGCGTTGGTGAGATTTCTAGCTCTCCACTTTCTAGCAGGATATTTAACCTCTTTGTGCTTCAGATGAGAACACAGTAGGGATAAAGATCAAATCTACTCTGTGGATTACTGAGAGGATTAAATGAGTTTACACAGGGAACATCCTTGGAGCAGTTGTGGGTGCTTGGTGAATGTTCCATAGACGTTAGCTATTATTTTGGAGTGGCAAAGTAAGAAACTTTCAGTAATTTTGATGGGCTGAAATACTGTGCAATTTTTGCACTTACTGGGTTGCATTACTTTTCTTTTTCTTTCTTTTTTTTACAGACTAAGTCTACCTTCTGGTCTTAGAACACAAGGAAGCAGAGTTTCACTCCGTTGAGTGAAACTGCCTCCTGCTGCAGATAGTGCCCGGCATCAGAGGTAGTGTGTCAGTTGTGCAGACATCGGTAGATTATTCTGGGATCTCACTTTTCTTTTTTTACCTCGTGAAAGTTAATGGAAGATAACTGGCGCAGACCCAGTCTAAAGTTTAAAAATGCAGGTGAAAGTTGGACACCGATTAAGGAAGACCAAAGATGAAGTCATGTATTTGAATTATGCTGGAGAAGAATATTGAAAGTACCATGGATTGCCAGAAGAACAAACAAGCCTGTCTTGGAAGAAGTACAGTCAGAATGTTTTTTAAAGGCAAGAGTGGTGAGAATTTGGACATGTGGTCAAAAGAGACCATTCTTTGGAGAAAGACATCATGCTTAGTAGAGGAGCATGGAAAAAGAGGAAGATCTTCAATAAAATGGATCTGCAAGGTGGCTGCAACAATGGGCTTAGGCATAGGAACAATTGTGAGGATGGTGCAGGGACAGGCAGGGTTTCCTTTGTTGTACACAAGGCTGCTATGAGTCAGAGAGACACCGATCAACAACCACCAGATCTAAAACCTTGATTTATTGTGAGGCAGGCTTAAGATTTTAATAGCTATTCAAAACCTTTGTACCGCTTCAGTTGCATTACAGAACAAAAAGAGAATTGACCCCAGTGGATTTCCACATACATCTGGTATTTATTCTTCCCAAGAGGCTGCTCTGAGAAGAATCAACGATGCGTCCCCCGTGAATACACTCAACAGAATGCATATGATGTAAAATTCCCTGTTGACCCATGCAATACTAGAGTAGAAGATTTCATTATTTCATTTCACTGTTAACTACAAATGTTAGGATGGGTTAGAAAATGACAGTCCTTTTGAGCACCTAGGTTCCAGACATTGCTCCTGGTCACTCTATTAATTATGCTAAGCATCCTAAGTTGTTTTGACTAGTGTACTAGCCATGAAACCTCAGATTGTGAAAACTACAGGGAACGGAATGGATCTTCCGGGCTCTTAACTTTAAAACATCCCAACTTGTATATTTGCCTTAGTGTTTTCTGCAAGTAGCGCCTGCCCAAGGAGGAGGAGCACTTGCAACCTGCTTAAAGGGACGTGCGCGTGTCTGGGCACGCACAGGACACACACACGGACCCACTTTCCTAGGGCGGCCCAATCAAAGTCTCCCTCTTACCTCTGAGGCTGTCAACTCTCACGCCCCTCCGGGTGAGCCCAGCCCCCTCCTCACGCTTCCACTCCCTCACGCTCCGCCCAAAAGGTAAGACGCACCAGTTTCACTGGCGAATGCAGCTCTCACTCCTACTCTGCAGCCAATCACTCCAGGGCTGGTGGAGAAGAGCGTAGCCAATGGGAAAACTCGTTGCGGCAGCTGCCGGGTCCCAAACGCCGGGAGGCGGTGCCGAGGGGGGGGGGCGGGGATTAGTTGCCGCTTGGAGTGAGGAGCCGGCAGAACACTCGGCGGCGCTCGCTGTGGCTGGGGCTTCCGTGGAGTGCTCGGCACCTCGAGGCCCCTCTTCTCCCTTAGTCCCTAGAAGTAGGGGCCCCAGCTCGCCGTCCAGTTGCCGGGTTCTTCAGCGCGTGCAACCCCACAAGGGCTGAGGAGGCTGCGAGTTCCGTACGGTTGCCCTGCTTCCCTGTCAGTGCGATGCCCGGAGCGGAGGCGGCGGCGGCGGCGGCCCGGGGGTCGTGGCGGA
>NW_022103920.1:64732444-64740803 GCF_000313985.2 Echinops telfairi
GGGGAGGGGGCGGGGGGGGGGCTATTTAAGTCCTTCTCGCTATAAATGGTCATATGCATCAAAACAGTGCTGCACTGGAAGTGGTTTATGCCCTACTCACGATTTGAATGGGAAAATTTCAGAGACCTCTTTGTGTAATGTGCTCGCATTTCTTTCCCACTTTTAAGCACACCTAAAGAGTTCGTTAGAACTGTTCAAGACTCTCGTTTCTTCCCCCCCCCCCCCTTAGATGTCAAAGATAATGGTAAGCGCATGGACACCGGTAACCTCCCTGTCCTGTTTGCTGTTTTGGTTTGGTTTGGTGTCTGTCTAGGGACACAGCGAATGATGTAGTTGAGTCCTGGGGGAGAACAGGAAGGTTCGCCAAAACAGACATAGAGCTCCTAAGGGAGAGTGGAGTAGTTCGTATGATTAGATAGATACCAGCCTGCAGCTACAGATACTGCTGCTGCATTGTGGAGGGAGCAGTTTATATTGAGTGGAAAAATCTCTAGCTGGAAAAGAAACCTTGGACCTCTGTACACTGTTTATGTGGTATGTGGATTTTTGTTTTGTTTTGAATTGAGTTTTCTTGGTGAAGGTCTTTATTTAGACTGGGAGAAAGTGATTGTGTTGGGGCAGATTGCCGTTTTGATGTTTTTGTTTTAATATTTCAGCTCTGTAATTAACATGTCGCTAAGGCAATTATTTTCAGACCTCTTGATGGTGAACCAGAGTAGAATGTCGTGCAGTGGGATGTGTACACGAGTACCACGAAATACATCTTGTAATCTGTATGCACCAGGAGGAATTTGCTCCCCCACTCCTCCCCCAGGTCAAGCCAGCTGCTGCAGAAACTGACATCCTCCAGCAAATCCTGAATGAATGAATGAAAACAACGTGATCGCCCTAATAATGACCACAACTGAGCACACATCTTTGGCTGTATTTTATAGAAAAGGCCACCATTTTCTAACAGATTAATGCCATATGCATGTCCATTGCACATTTTCTGTAGCTGTGTTTTATCAGCTCATTTATGAACATTAAAAAGAAGGCAACAGTTATATGAATTTCTGAGTGATTTAGCTTCAGCAAGGCGTACATTGAGTTTCAGGAGTATAATTTGGGCACTCGTGTAAAGATGTTAAAGTACGCAGCATTGCTGATCGTGTACACGAGGCTTTGTGGGCAGCACAAGAGTAGTTTTGGCTTTTTCTACCACTGTAATGGCTATCTCCTAAGTACCTCCTCACCCTTTTTGTTGACACTGACATCAACACATTATATAGTACAACTTGTTTTTCTGTATCCTCCAAAAGCCTTAATTGCTTAGGAATTGAATGCTCCGTCATCAAGTAGTTCTAAGGAAATTTGTGAGCTGTCCTCTGGTGTAGCTTGGCACATCTGACTTTAATGCAATTTTAATGCAATCATGATGAAAACACTTTCGGAGTCTGGTTGTACAGCAGACAGATTTGCATCATCAGGGAGCTTATATTGGGAATGGAAGGGCTTCCTCTGCTAGAGATTGCTGGAGATGTCTTTCTGCCACACCAGGAGCTTTTGTCAGATTCTTACACTGAGGTGATTTTGAATGCAGGCTCTTGTGCCCCCAGTTCCCTATGTCTTTGTCCCATCCTACTTCTCCCCATCCCATCTTGACAACCCCCACCCCAACCAAATTAAAACTGTAAAACTAATACATCCTGTCTGCTTAGCCATTTAAAATTCTTAGTGTGAAGAGCTGATTTTAGTTTTTTAAAGTCATTATCTACTCAGTTTCTGTTGAATCTGCAAGGTTCTGACTTCAGGGATTTTAGCCTCCACAGGTCAAGGCTCCTGCCGCCTCGGCTGCTGCAGCAGACACTGACATCACTATACTGCATGAATGAAAAACAACAACATGCCCCATTTCTTCCTCTGCCTTCCTTTTCTGCACAATCCAGAATGGTGTGTGTTGAGTGTGTGTGTGTGTGTGTGTGCATGCACTCGCGCACATGAACACATGCGCCTGTATGTTTAAGATGATGGTGTTATACTATCCTTAAAACTGCATTATAAAGAATGCCAAATTTAGTAAATGGTGGCTCAAGGGATATGTATTTTTAAAAAGGCATATTGTTTACAAAAAGCTTCAAGCGCTATGGACATTTGGGCTAGAAGTGACATAACTGAGCAGTCAATATTTTATCCATTTTATCTGAAGGGGTAAGGATGGAGGAACATATAGATGCTTTAAGCAGCTTTTTTTTCATTTTTTTAAAGAAGAAATTATGAAACAGTATAATTTGAAAATAAATTAGACCATTGTTAGCTCCTTTCTAAACATTCTAATGTGCATATTTATAAGCTTTAGGTCGGCTGGAGTAATAGAAAAGTGGTACTTGGATTATTAGATCACAGGATGAAAATGACAACTTTGTGGTTTTTATTTTTATTTGTGATAGTGCATACTAAAAGCTGAATTCTGTAAACACGAGTGCTAGATTTTAATATTAACATGCTGTTAGTTTATAAACCCTAGAAAGAAGATGATAATTTCATTTATTTTTGTAGCATAGTTTTAAATTACTTAAATGGGTACTACAATAGAAGAGGCATGAATCTCCAAATACCTTGCCTTCTCATTGTAGGACATAAGGAATTTACCAAGTGCAACTGTTTTAATTATGTGCAGGGATCATCATCATCTTTTTATCTTTTGTACTTTGTATGTTTAAAACTCCAAGTTTGTTATTTATATTCATTTCTATACTTCTGTCATTAGCAATGTGCCCCTCCCCCTTGTTTGATTCTGAAGGGTCTTGAAGTGGTGAATGACAAGCAGCTGAATGCATCATCAGGCTCCCTGTGATGTATTTGTAATAGATGTAAAATCATAAAGTATTATGCAAATAGTTATTTTTGTGATGGTAATACATAAAGTCTACCTTTGGGATAAATAGAACAACTCAAAGGAGAATACAGCGGATTATTATTTTTAGAACAATAATCTTTAAGCTAACAATTATAATTAATAACAACCAAAAGAACATAACTTTGCTTTCTTCTGAAACCTCACAGATCAAAGCTTATGGATTTAAAACTTGGAGCAAATACACATTTTGTTGTGCAAGATAGTAAATAACAAATGCAAAGCCTTGTGGGGCTTTTTATAAAAATTGAGCAAGTTCTCAACTATGTAAAACTCAGAAAATAGTGATAATTTTTAATGTGCAACAAAATGAAAACCATGTAATTTATATAGCTTTTGCTTTTGAAAATAGCATACACTGGCTTCTGATTTCACGTAACAGATTTATTTAGACCTAATAATTTAACTGTTTTCTAACTGCAGTAAAATTTGATTTTTTTCATGAGTATTTTCAGGGCTTTATTATTTTATACATAGAAATGTTATATTTGTATTGTAAAATAAAATACAAAGCTAACCAACATGTAATATTAAATGACTGTATGGTGTGTGTGTGTGTGTGTGTGTGCGTGCATGCATGTGCACGCGCACACACGCGCGTGTGTGAAAGAGATTGACAGCTAGAGAAAATATCAGCACATTTGCCTTCAGTTTGTAGTTGGATTTATCTTTTCATTAACTAAAAATTCCCCTATCAAGTCATTCTTATGTTTGGGCTCAGTTTGTGGAATGCAGCAATATTTAATTTTTGTTAATCCTTATTAGTAATCATTAATAATTGTTTTTTTAATTTTAAAGGTACTCAGATATTTGCTTTTCTGGTAAATTTAAATGTCAGAATCACATTCTTATAAAGTCCACCCTTTTAGTTAGTTTTCTTATCGTACTTACCAACCATTGCCATCAAGTCCTTCTCTGACTCAGGCTACACTATATCGGGGTACTAAGGCTTTGTTAGTCTTTACAGGAGCCTCGTCTTTCTTCTGTGGTGTTACTGGTGGGTTTGAACTGCTGATTTTACTTGATAGCACCTCCGGGGGACCTCCTTACAATAATTTTGAGGAATTTAAATTTTTACTACCCTAGAGTGAAATTTTTTAAGTGACAGGTTCTAAATACTAGATTCTAATAAAGGTGTTAAGCCTTTATTAAACATTTACAACTACACTAAATGTTATTTTTCATTTTTTAGGGTCCCTTTTTCATTGATGCATCTAATATTTCCCACCAATTATAGTAATACAGTTTTAGATCAGTAAGCGAATATCAAAATACATGACTATGAAAATTATTTAATCTTAAACTGCTATCTTTTATTAAAAGATTATATTCCTTCCAAATAATGATTACTGTAAGCCTACAGAATATTAGATATCTAATGTGTTTAAGGAGGCCCTGGGTGGTATAAACAATAGCTCAGCTGCTACCTGATGAGTCTACCTACAGGTGCCCTAGGTGAAAGACCTGGTGATCTTCTTAAAAATCAGCCTTTGAAAATCTTATGGAGCCAGATCTCCCACACCCAGCATGTCTCTTGAGTCAGAATTGACTGGCAACAATTTTTTAGTAAGCTATGTAAAAACCTCCAAGCCCTTTTTCTTTCTTTAAAAAAAAAATCATTTTATTGGGGGCTCATCCAGCTCTTAACACAATCCATACATATATCCATTGTGTCAAGCATATTTGTATGTATGTTGCCATCATCATTTTCAAAACATTTTCTTTCTACTTGATCCCTTGGTATCAGCTCACTTTTCCCCCTTCGCCAAAAGATTTTTTAAAAATGTTAACAAGCAAAGATGTCATTTTGAGGACTAAGGTGTTCCTGATCTAAGGCCTGGCATTTTCTCTTTTCATATGCATGTGAAAGCTGGACAATTAGTAAGAAAGACCAAAGATGAATTGCTACCTTTGAATTATGGTGTTAACAAAGACAGTGGACATGAAAGAAGCATATAGCCAGAATGCTCCCTAGAAGTTAAAGATGGTGAAACTTGGTCACACATGCTTTGCATTCTAAGCCTGTTTTTTAACTTTCAAGTTTTGTGTATGTGTTAAACTAATAGCCATTTTACTAATTATAGTACTTTTTACAGAAAGACATATTCATTGCAGAGTACTCTCCTGCCTGAACTTAATGCAAATTAGAATCTATATATTGGGGAAATGTTTGTGGGTAATGACAACTTGGTGATTTATTTGTGATAATGCAATGGATGGCAATGGATATAAATGACAGTGTTAAAAATGATTGGAAGAGAAAGATTTTGAAAATTTCGAAATGCACATACAAAGTTTCCTATGTAGCTTATGTGCTTGAGACTTTGTTATTTTTAGTTGCTCTTTTGCTATAATTTAAAATTCCCAGTCTCCATCAAGATAGGCTTATTCAAAGCACCTGTTCTAGGTCTGTCCCTGACACTGTCATCTTTGGTATTTAACATCATCTTTTGTTCTATCAAATGTCAAAGAAACAAAATCTGTTTCTGTGCTATTACAATTCTTAATTATTTTAACCTGAGGTTGAGCTTTTATCTAATTCGTTTGTAACTGGATTTTGCCAAAAACGATAGCAGAACACTACTAGTCATCTATTAATCTGGGAACCTAGAGAACCTCCGAGATGTTCCAGGAGCCACTTTTCCTGTTCTTTTTACCTGAACCTCTCTCTGGATGTGACCATGATTACCCAATATCCAACTTATTCTAAAAATGAAAAAAATGCTTACTTATAGGACAAAGTACAAAAGATTAGCAGTAGTTCTAAAAAATCCAAGAATTTTATTTATATTAAGAACAAATGATAGAAAAGTATATTCCCAGTATTTTACGTTAGGAACAAATAAGGCAGATTTTTTAATCCATGTTGTTTATATCAAGTGAATGCGAAGAGGTGACAAGTTCATGAATACCTCTAGGACTTCCTTTATATTATGCGCTGTATCTAACTGTTATAGTCAGGAGGGAGAAAATACACACATTTGAGTTGTTATAGTATCTCAGACATTGCGTACTTGAGGTGAGTGAGTTTGGAATGCAGATCTTCTGAGCCATTCTTCATTCCACAAGCTAACCTGTGGTTTTTGAGCTAAAAGAATGGCAAAGGAATTTGTTTTCTGTTGTTTCTCTATTTTGCTGTACAGGGATATATATTGCTGTTGAGAGAGGGTTCAAAAATATCAGCTTGTTTATTCAACTTTTGTCTGACCCTCCTTACATCTAGAATCTGTGCCATCCTTGAATTACATTTTAGTGAATGGAAGTGCTTTTCTTACCCTTCCTGCCTTTATAAATGTTCTAAAAATTGTATAACGTTAATATATGACGGTAAAATGATCAATGATTTAGAAATCACTGAGCAGAGACGACACCAGTCTCAAGTTATTATCTCAATAACCAATGCTAGGTTGATTCAACTCCTCAAAATCCCACAGTTATTAGCTCTCTCTAATGTGGATTTCAAATGTATGTAAGTAGCTTATTGAAGTGTCTCCATGGTACACCTTAATGATGGCTCACCAAAAATAAGAATGAGTTGCAGGGACTAGTGAATCCCATTATTGAAAAGTGAGGTCATTGTCCAAAATTGTCTTATCAAAGTAATAGGCAGTTAAAAAATCCGCTAAGTATCAGAATGTATGTCATAACAAAAAGGCAAAAAACTGCTACAACTTGCTCCCTCTTATTACATAAGTTCAAATACCTATCTCTCTATGATAGTAGTAGAACCTTATTTATAAGGTTTGCACGTGGGGAAAAATTTTGCGAGTAATCCATATAGTTTATTTTAGTTTTTACATGATTCAACATTTTTTGAGAAAACATTTTCTATAATTATTATATACTTTGTTTTCTAAAGCAGAGCATATAAGACATAAAATACCTTTTTGTGATTTCATTATTAACAATACTGAATACCATATATGATACTATTAATGCTGAATATAAGATTGAATGCATATTAAATGTCAACTAAAATTGCCATATAACCAACCCTATAAATTTCCTTTTGAGATTGTTTGTTGTCGTCTTCTGATGAAAATGGAATGAAGTATGTGGCTATATTATTCCTTGCAGAATAATCTCTTTTCTGTGAATTTAGTTATCATTTCAAGGCATCAACTAGTCATTTTATTAAGTGGCTCTATAAAAATAGAGACTAAAGGTTTAGTGAAAAATAGTAGATTTGGAGTCAAGAGACTTGGGATCTCTCCAATTAACATTTGATTTAAAACAAGTCACTAATCCTTTGTATTTTATTCTGACTAAAATGAGGAAGTTGAGATCTTTCAGATTTTGGTTAGGTGGGGGAAAAATATGCTCTTGAAGGGGAAAAAATATTGGGTTACATGATCCTTAATAAAATTTTGTCATTTAGTGAACATTTATGTGTATCGTACTAATTTATCCCCACAACTCAATGTAAATAGAAAAGAAAACATTATTTTCATGTAGTTGATTCTTAATGCAATATAGGATGCTATTGTTATTCCTTTCTCACAAAGGAGGAAACAAGGTCTTGAAAAGTAGTTTGTCCATACATAGCATGTGCAGAAGGCCCAGAGTGCTTTTGCAGCTCACTCAGCTGCCAACTCGAAGTTTGCGGAAGATTTCTTTTGCAACCCAATTAGTTATGAGGCAGGGAAGCATGCACAATAAATAATCCCACTGCTTGTTCAGTTAAGTCATAGAAGGCTAAAATTATCTTTGAGTGGTTCAGTGAAGAGAAAGCTAAATGGGACTAGACTCTAGGGTCCACAGAACCAAAAATAGCTACGAGTATCCCCAATTATTCAGGCCCTGAATGTGCATATAAAAATGTAATAAGCACTTTGAAACTTTATTATCCTATTAGTTGGCCTTCCCTTTACTCCTTAAGGGCTTACTACTTTAAGACACAGTTTAGCATTTAATTTTTAAAAACTGCCTTTATCCTGAAATGTTAAAATCTTAGTAAAATAAAGTTTCATATTTTCATAATTGATGATGCATGTGCTTAAAAAGCTGTCCATTTCTGATAATGCATCACAAGACTCCATTCAACCTTAACATAATTCTTGACTTACTGTATATACTCATGTATAAGTCGAGTTTTTCAGCATATTTTTAATGCAGTTTTTTTGGTAGGTGCCTCGCTGATATTTGGGTCGGCTTATACTTGAATACATATGGTAAATCTTTTGGTATTTTAGTAGCAGCCAAAATAGTATCATTTTATGTATCACTGTCGTAATAGAGCAAGGTGTACTAACCTTCTCAGTTAATGTCCACGTGACTGCTTCGTTTTTTCTAGATTTGCTGATGGGGCATGGAAAAGACATTTCTGCTTTAATAATTTCTTCTAGAGTGATTTGGCACTTAAAAAAATTTTAGTCTCACATGTGCTTATAAGCATTCCTTAATAGTCATGACCCCTTTTTTTTTTTTTTTTAAACAATGCTTTTGTTATTTTTTTTTTTAAAA
>NW_022103920.1:64741242-64771642 GCF_000313985.2 Echinops telfairi
GAATTCGAGTCATGGTAGTGGGAGCGGGGAGGAAACCTTTAGGAACTAGAGGAAGGTTGTATTTCTCATCATTGTCCCTTTCTTAAGGTAATATTAGATTGCATTTTTGTTACAGTATTTACAGTCTTTATGTAGAGTTTGTAGGTGACAACCGTTAAGCATTCAACTTCCAATCAAAATGTCAGTGGTTCGAAGCCACCCAAGAGTGCCTTGGAAGAAAGACTCGATGAACTAATTCTGAGAAGCCTGGGGTTTCCATGAGTTGGAATTGACTAACTGGTAACTAGCTATATTGCGTTTTACGTGATAGATAAAACTTCTCATGACATTTTAAAAACAAATTATTCTCCTTAAAACACGTTACTATATAAGTTGAATTGTTAGTTGTCTGTGAGTGAGTTCCAACTCATGATGACCCTACGTACAGCAAAATGAAACATCCATCCCTATTTAATCTTGTTGATATGCTTGAGTGTATTGTGGCCCTTGCGTGAGTCCATCTCACTAAACATTTCCCTTATTTTTGTTGGCCTTCCACTTTACCAAACATGATGTCCTCTTCTGGGATTAGTCCTTCCTGTTGATGTGTCCAATGTAAGCAAGTCCTTCTCACCACCCTTTCTTCTGGTTGTATTGTTTCCAAGAGTGGTTTGGTTGTTATTTGAGGTGAATTAGTGAAATCATATTGGTAGCAAAAACTGGTAGTATCTAGTTCCTTGGGGTTATATCAGGTCTAAGGAGCCTTGGTGGCACAAACAGTTAATCATTCAATTGCTAATCAAAGGTCGGCAGGTTTTGAACCCACATAGCTACTTCGTGGAGAAACACCTGGCAATCTACTTCTATAAAAATTGTATCCAAGAAAACTTTGTCACAGGGTCATGAGTCAGAGTCAGATTGAAGGCACCCAACAGCAATACACGTGAGGGTTTCAAAACATTCCTGGGAAAATGGAATTTAAAGTGAATGGAATTTTTCATGAACTTTTATAGCCTCTTCAGAACAGGTCTAGATTTACAAAAGCTGTCAAGTGATGTTTCTATAAGAATACATAAAGGATCATAGTAAAATAGAAGTCTGCTCACACATTAGCTGGTAGTCTTGAAGCAAAATCTCTTCATGACATTTGCAATGTTTTGACACTCACTTTTGTCTTTCCAATGTATTTTTGGGGGAAGTTTAGAACCACCCCTGAAAATAATTCACTGTCCTTTATCTGTTAAAATCAGGTCATTTAAATGTCTTCTTTTAGGTGCCCTCTAGACGGTTCCAACTCATAGTGACCCTGCGTACACAGAATGAAACAATGCCAGAACCTTTGCCATCCTCACAATTGTTTCTATGTTTAAGCCCCATTGTTCTAACCACTATGTTGCTCCATCGTATTGAGAGAATTTTTCTCTTTTTGTATGATGTCCTCCAGGAGACCGGTCTCTCCTCATAACATATTTGAAGCACTTGAGACAAAGTCTCACCATATTATTCCAAGGAACATTCTGGCTGTACTTTTTCCAAGACAGACCTGTTTGTTCTTCTGACAGTTCATGGTATATTTAATATTCTGTACCAATACAGTAATTCAAATGTAACAATTCTTCTTGAGCCTTCCTTATTCGTTGTCCAAATATTGCATGTATATGAAGCCATTGAGAATAGCATGGCTTTGGTCATGTGCACCTTAATCTTCAAAATGACATCTTCGCTTTTTATCAATTTTGAAAAGGTATTTTGCAGCAAATTTGCCCAATACAACAGATTGTTTTGATTTCTTAACTGTGTCCATGGGTGCTCTTTGAGAATCCAACCACAAGTTCAATCTTATTTCTGTTTGTTGTGAGTCTGCTTAGTGGCCTAGTTGTGAGGATTTTTGCTTTCTTCATGTTGAGATATAACCCATGTTGAAAACTGTAGTCTTGGTTCTTCATTAGTAGGTGCTTCAAGACCTCTTCACTTTATGCAAAGTTGCATTATCTGCATATTGCAGGTTGTTCATGAATCTTCCTTCAATCCTGATGTCACATTCTTGAAATGTCTCTTATTTATTAAATGGATTAGCAAACATTGCTAAATATATTTTCATTAAAGGATTTAAACTGTGCTTAGAAATGACTTTCTTTTGTATTTTGACAAATCTACAATATCCCGGGATATTTTGATAAAGTGACTTATTTTTGCATTCTTTTAGTTTTTTGTATGACAAAGTAATCCATTATTAACGAACCCAAATCACTGCATTTATTTATTCTTTGTCTTTTTAGATTAAATATGGCCAAAGATTATTACTCACTGCTGTTGAATCCATTCCAAGGCATAGTGGTCTTATCACTCATAGTGATAACACTATTGAGTTAATTCTGACTCATAGTAACTCTGTAGTGCAGTGTAGAACTGCCCTGTGTATTTGCGACACTGTAACTCTTTACAGGAGTGGAAAGCCTCATCTTTCTCCTGTAGAGTGGCCGGTGGTTTGAAATTGTGACCTTACAGTTAGCAGCCCAACTCATAACCCACTGTGCCACTAGGGCTCCTGGTATAGTGACCCTATAGAATGGAGTAGAACTACTTTTCGGGGTTTCCAAGGCGGTAAATCTTTACAGGAGTGGATAGCCTTGTTTTTCTCTCTTAGGTGGTATGCTTGGACCACTGACCTTGTGGTTAGTAGCCCACCTTGTATCTTAAGTATGTCACCAGGGCCCCTTCTGACCAAAAATGAGTATAGGTTTAATATATTTTCAGTGATAAGTATTTCTTCCTTAAAAATATTTGTGTCAGATACTATACAAGTTATTGGTAATACTAAAACCCAAACTACACCCTATGTTGTCAAGTACATAGCAGCCCTAAAGGGCAGAGAAGAACTCCACAGGGTTTCAGGGCTATACGTGTTTCAAAATTAGTCTGCCTCTTGGAATGTCTGGTGGGCTTGAACCACCACACTTATGGTTAGCAGCCCAACACTTAACCAAGTGTGCTATCAGGGATCTTTATTGGTAGTACCAAAAATGTTTACTCCCATTGAGTCAGTTCTGACTTGTTGCAAGCCTATACGACAAAGTAGAACTGTCCTTTTGGGTTTCTAAGACTTTAAATCTTTACAGGAGTAGACAGCCTAATCTTTCTTCCAATAGTATCTGGTGGGTTTGAACACTAGCCTTATGGTTAACAGCTCAGTGCTTATCCACTATGCTACCAGAGGTCCTCTATGGGTAGTGCAGTGGTGCGTAAAACAAAAGGATTTTCTCTCATTTTAAGTCAACAAATAATGAGTCCTGTGTGAGAAACTGTGTGCAATGGATGTGCTCACAGCTGTTTATCTCAACAAGCTTAAAACATTTACTATCTACCAAGAATTTGACCCGCTATCCTCTCTCTAATTTGATCTTACCTTTGGCCTTCATATATCAGTTGTTGTGTTCCTTTGCTTACCTTTCTAAATTAGGTTGAGCTTTCTGGTCTTTTCTTTTGAAGTTAACCACTGATTTAAAGTACATATACAGACATCTCAGAACTCAGAACTCTATTGTTGGATGTGCCTTCTTGTATATTATGTAGCTATATATGAGTGAGTAGTAATACCTAGACAGTGAGTGATTCTCTTCAGGTATTGACATGAGTAGAACTTAACTTTGAGTGAATACCTACTCTTATTAAGCTAAACTGTAAAGTGACTTACATATCCTTATTATATTCAGGTTCACTATACCATGGCTTATGGATGTTTGTTATATTTAGAATTAACTAGCTCAATTTTTTTTAAAACATTTTATTAGGGGCTCATACAACTGTTATCCTAATCCATACACACATCAATTGTGTAAAGCGCATTTGTACATCGTTTCTCAAAACATTTTCTCTCCACCCAAACCCCCGACATTAGGTCCTCATTTTTCCCCTCCCTCCCCGCTCCCCCCTCCCTCATGAGCCCTTGATAGTTTATAAATGGGTATTTTGTCATATCTTGCCCTGTCCGACGTCTCCCTTCACCCACTTTTCGGTTGTCTGTCCCCCAGGGAGGAGGTCACACACAGTTCCATGTAATCGGTTCCCTCTTTCCTACCCATTCTCCCTTTACCCTCCCTGTTTTGCCACTCACACCACTGGTCCTGTAGGGCTCATCCGTCCTGGATTCCCTGTATTTTCAGTTCCTATCTGTACCAGTGTACCTCCTCTGGTCTAGCCAGACTTTCAAGATCGAATTCGAGTCATGGTAGTGGGAGCGGGGAGGAAACATTTAGGAACTAGAGGAAAGTTGTATTTCTCATCATTGTTACATCACACCCTGACTGGCTCATCTTCTCCCCGAGACCCCTCTGCAAGGGGATCTCCCGTGGCCTACTAATGGGCTTTGGATTTCCACTCCGCACTCCCCCCATCATTCACTATGGTAAGATTTTTTGTTCTGATGATGCCTTATACCTGATCCCTTCGACACCTCGTGGTTGCATAGGCTGGTGTGTTTCTTCCTTGTGGGCTTTGTTGCTTCTGAGCTTGATGGCTGCTTGATTAAACTAGCTCAATTTTTATCCATTTTTACTTTAAGGACATAATTAGCATTATAACCTTTAAATGTTGTTGTTCAGTTATTCTAATTAATCTTTAGGTAAATTGCTTTGTTTTCCTTTTATACTAAGCCTAGTAGAAATATAGAGTAAATATTACACTTTTGTGTTGCCCATTATTTTTTTTTTGGCTGTTATACTTTATTTAGGCCTGCCATTCAATGGTAGTGATTACATGTGGAAAACACTGGCTTATATCATCGCGTAAAATAGAAAGTTATAACTATCATGCCCAAATTGTCGATTTTAAAAAACTTCCATATTTAAATGTTTTTATAGTCTCCTAAAAAACAAGATGATTCTTATCTACAAGAAGGAGTATAAATCATCTATCAGTAGATGCTTCACTATAATATAAAAAAATTTAACCTGTAAGTCAGGTTTTGTGGTGGTTATTTGCTTTATACAATGTCTAACATTTTCAAGTAAAGTGATTTAATTTACCAAAATGTTATTTACACAAACTTTTTAGGAAGTCAAGATTTGAGATTTATCTGAGGTTGTAGAAACATTACTGAATAGTGTAATTTCTCATTGCTGCATAAAATGTTCTACTGAGAGTTCACAGAATTAACGAATATCCTAAAAAGTTGCTATAATTGAATGTTAATAGATCTTTCCTATTCCCTTTCTTGTCTTGAGTTTTAAAATTCTAAAAAATTTGATATTTAAATCTTAAAGTGGAAAGAACTCAAGTACTAATGATTTTGTTTCTTATGGAACTTTGTGAAAAAGTACTTTTAAATTGATACAAGACCTTTTTCTAGAATGTTTTTTCCTTATTATAAGACTTTGTAATTATTTTCAGTTATAATTTCCTGAAATTGTACCTAATATTTAGGTCAGTGGAGGAAATATTTCTTGCCCGCATATGAAAAAAATTTGAGACCTATACTTAATCAGTTTTAAGAGTACAAAGCAGTAAGTGAGAATAAGTAGAAGAGAAAAAGTGATTAGTGATTACGATTATGTTTGCATGAAATTCTGTGTTTTTACAGGCTAATTTGTTGTTGTTAAAGCTTTTGTATATACTTAAGGACAAAGATAAATGGGCCAATATGTTTTTTGCTTTAATAAAGGTCTACTCAGTAGAGGGAGGTTTGTGTGTGTGTGTGCACAGGTATGTGAGAGAGACAGAAACAAGAGTCCTAAAGTTCACATTCCTTGCTCAGCCATCATTGGTTGGATAATCATTAGCTCCTAAAATTTTCTCCACACATAGTAGCAGTTGATGGGTCATCTCATAATACTTTAATTGTAATATACTGAGTGGTAGGGATTTAGGAATTTTGCTCATCTTCTATAAGACAAAAATCAATATATATAATTCATATATTTCTGAACATGTCCCTTATAATTTGGGGGAAATTTACTATTTCATAGTATTACAATTACATTTCCTTCGTAGAAGCATGTCTGAGAATTTAGTACTTCTTGACTAAGCTGTTTACTTTGAGGTTACTTGGTAAGAAATAAGTTTGATGGATAGGTTTAGAGAAAAAATTAATCAGTTTAAATATTAATTCCTTTTCTGAGCTACTTAACAGTTTAGGATGACAAAGCCAGTTATTTTCCATTTAATTAGTATACGATAATTTTCTCTGCTGGAATTGACTTTGTGATTTTGTGTAGATGATTATGTTGGTATTTAAATTCAAAGTTGGAACAAGCATGGAAAATTGTAGTTATTCCTAAACACTAGAATGAGTATACTTAGAGACAGTATCTATGTACAGCAAATTAAAACAGATCATATATTTGTGGTCTGTTTGCCAAATGGCAGATTTACAAATTCAAATATTTTCAAATAAAACTTTTAGATTGCTTTGCTCATATTTTCTACCTTCTTGCCAGTCCTGTTAACATTTTTTATCCAACATTTTCACTTAAAGTGCATTCACTCTATGTTTGCATAGTAGAATTTCCAAGGGGGTACCCCCCCAATTGTTTCCCCCCCCCCAAAGCTATGTATTTAAATTTGTTTTTTTACAAAACAACCCTATCACCTTCAGAGTGCTCTCTGTTACACTTAACATATTTGTCAAATCTGCAATTACATTCTGGAAAACATTTTTCAAACTCATCTGCTTGGAGGCTGACAGCATCTCCCTCGGTTTTTTTCTTCACCTCTTCTGTGTCGTCAAATTGTTGTCCTTTCATGGCCCTCTTCATTAGCAGAAACAAAAAGAAGTCACATGTAGCCAGGTCAGGTGAGTAAGGTGCATGGGGCAAGATAGGAATACTGTTTTTAGCCCAAACCTGAGATGGCTCCATGAACAGGTGCATTGTCATGGTGGCAAAACCAGTCCCCCCCCACCCCCCGTCTGCCACAAATCAGGCCTTTTTTGTTGCACACTGTTATATAATCTCTTCAGAACCTCTTAATAGGAAGCTTGATTAACAGTCTGACCTGTGGAACGAACTCTAAATGCACTACAAGTTGACATTTTTGCTCATTCAGGTAGTTGATAGACGTCCAGAATGAGGTTTGTCATCAATCAACATTTCACATTTTTTTGAAATGAGAAAACCACTCACACACTTGAATTTTTCCCATTGCGCTGTCCTTGTAAGCTGTGTTCAACATCACAACAGTTGCTGCAGCATTTTTCCCAAGCAGGAAACAAAATTTCACAGCTGCACACTGTTATCTTAGATTGGCCATCACAAAAAACAAGGTTTGAGCAAAACTGCTTTTATGAAAAAAATTTGCTGTGGCATCCTATATGCCTTCTATACACATTATTGCTTTGTGACCAGAGAGAACCTTCCCAGGCTAAGCCAATGGGTGCATTAATTTAGAGCCAGTTGCTCAATGCTCACCTAGTGGGAAAAATGCGTACTATGAAAGCTCAATTCTGCCCAGCTCAATTCTGTTTTTTGGGAGGTACCCCCTCTTGTAACTCGCCAATGTGATTCCCTTTGAATGGGTTAACAAATTTGAATTGTTTTTCTTGAGGAATTAATCAGAAATCATTTATTTGACAGTTCTTAGAAACTAAGATTTGTCAAGTCAAGGTGATAAATAATTTGAAATCCATTAAAATTACGCCCATCCAGTCAATTCAAACTTATAGCAACTTTGCAACCTTACAGGACTGAGTAGGAACACCGTCCTCCTCCCACCCCACCCCCACCCCCTGAATTTCCCTGGCTGTAAATCTTTATGGAAGTGTAGACTGCCACATCTTTCTCCTGTGAAGTGGATGGTGGGTTCAAAGCACATCAACTTTGTGTTAGCATCTGAGCACTTAAACACTGTACCACCAAGGTTCCTTATATAACTTCAAATTGATGATAATCAGCATATCCAAAGAAACAAAATCATTGCCATTGAGTTGATTCTGACTCATAGCAGCCTTATCGAATGTAGAGTAGAACTTCCCTGTGGGTTTCTGAGACTGTTTATGTAAAAAGCCCATCTTGGTCACTGAGCAGCTGGTGGTTTTGAATTGCTGAATACAGCCCAACCCGTAGCCACCATGCCCCCAGTGCGCATAAGCAGTATATAGCAATAACAATATAATTGATATAAAAAGATAAAACTCTTTGCTTATATCAATGTTAAAATAAGTATTATAACAAAGTAAAATATCTGAATCATTTTACCATTAGACAGAACTATAAAAACTTTTTGTAAACTATAAGTTCCTGCCAACTAGACCCTCCCCTCCAGTGTTAGCCTGAGTTTTAGGTTTGGGATTAGGAACCACATGAAAAGGAGGTCTGTATGCTAGCGCTTCCTCTCTAAGAAGTAGTTATGCCATCATTCCCTTACTACCTTCAAGACACTCTCTTTGTATTGTTGCTCAGTAAATATCATGAGGAAAGTAATCTAACTGAACTAATTCACACTAAGGTAGTGGATTAGTCTCAAAAGAATAACCTCTTTCAGAGGTACCTGAGAGTTTTGAAGATTCAGTAAAATTCCAGACAAAGCCTTAAATGAAATCAAGACATTCTAACAGAAAATTCTTGTTGGTGGGCAGTGGCATCCTAAACAGGCTAGAATATGTGCCCTCAAGAGATCAATAATGTTAGACAGGAAGACAGATGACTTAGAGTTGTTACCCAGTGTACTGTTGTAAACAGAGGACTTAAACCTAGAGCACTTAATTAATGCCTAGATACTGTACTTCTAACCTTATCTTATTTTACAAGCCATTAAATGACCCAAACTCCCAGTTATATGGAGAAATATTGGCAACAAATTGATTCTATTCTCAATAGCATAGAGAATACGATACTAGGCCACTTCTAAAAGCATGTAAAGTATATAAAAAATATTCAAAACCACCAGAATAAAAGAAATGAGGGGTACCCCCCAAAAAACCAGAATTGCGCTGGGTGGAGAGAGCAAGAGGAATGAGGCTTATGCCAGAGTGGTTTTTTTACATCAAGGCTGGGGTGTGGTTTATTATTTGGCCTCATGTAACTATATGAAGGAGCCCTGGTGATGGTGGCTATGTCAGTGGTCTCAACCTTCCAAATGCTGCGACCCTTTCATATGTAATATTACTTCAGTTATAATTTCCTGAAATTGTACCTAATGTTTAGTTTAGGTCAGTGGAGGAAATATTTCTTGCAGGCATATGAACAAATTTTGTGAGACCTATACTTAATCAGTTTTAAGAGTACAAAGCAGTACGTGAGAATAAGTAGAAGAGAAAAAGTGATTAGTGATTACGATTGTTTGCATGAAACTCTGTGTTTTTACAGGCTAATTTTTCTTTTGCTGTTCTTAAAACTTTTGTATATACTTAAGGACCAAAGATAAATGGGCCAATGTGTTTCTGGCTAACGGTCTACTCAGTAGCGGGAGGTGTGTGTGTGCTCTTATCTGCCAGCTGCATGCAGAGTATCTAACAGGAGTCTAGCCAAGATCGTAGGAGAATGGCGACACCTACAATGAAGGAAGTCAGGGTCCTTGAATTATCAGGTGAAATTGTCACCTATTAGCCTGGAAGACCCACCTAGGACTACTTTCATTGTGATATGCTAGCATTACCAACCATCACTTTTGAGTTTAAAGAAAGGTGGTTCACCAGCTGCTGCCCTTAGAACCACTTGGAAAACTCTCCTTCAAGTCCTTTTACCCTGTCTAATCTGTCTAATCTATCACATTGGCTAGTGTGTTTCACTGTGTCCTGTCAGTGCTTTTGTCAGTATCCAAGTGACACCCACTTCAACAAATGTATATTTTGGTGGTATGTATTTATTTTGACATACTATCAATTCTTGTTCATTTAGTAGTTATGTTCTATATAGTTGGTGAATATTGTATTAGTGGCTACCTACCAGACACATTTTTGCATCCACTGGCAATTTTTTCCTTCAGGTGACTGAGAAAACACTGTGCACGTATTTTTAGCAAGTAGACTAATTTGTAAATACAGAATGGGTGAGTAATGAGAATTACCTGTGATTTGATAGTTTCATCAAAGATATTTGATTAAAAGAATTTTAAATCATCATGAAAAAATTGAAAGATATTGTATGCAATGGCAGTCTTGTGAACCCATGGTCTTACAACATTTCTAGCACGAAGGATAAGAAGCTTGTTGCATTTATTTAAAAGATCTTATTTTATTGGAATATGTTACTTGTATTAAGCATGCAACATACATGGAGTGTTCCAAAGCACATGAACCTATCCTAATTAGTTTTGAAACATCTAAGCATAGAAATCACAGCCTTGTCTGAATGAGAAACAGTATGATAATCTAAACAGGATTTAAGTTACTACTAAGTGTGCTCTTAGTGATTTCATATGAGCCCCGTACTCAGAATATTACAAAGAAATAGGAATCAGGAAGCTCTTATAATTGAAACTCTTCAAAAAATTTCCTTCTGTAAAGAAAACATACCAGCTGATTTCTAATTTTTAAGTATTTCTTCAGGGTCAGTAATTGAGGATGAATCAATGATCGGATGTTTCGTGAGTATAGGTGCTAATTGTTAAACAAAAATAAAACAAGCTATGTGCGCCCCCCCCCACCCCCAAGGAGGAGTCTGCCTTTTTGTAAATGAATCCTGAATCTTGCATTAAATCACATAAGTACAAAGTGATAAGGTTTTTTACGTGGTATTGTCTTTTCTCTCCTCTCTGGCTCTTAATTGAAAACAAAATGGTGAAAATTCACCAAAGAGTCATAGAAAGTTAGAGTTAACTGTATTCTTTATACATATGCAAATGGACTTCAAGGAGTTGGTGGGAAAATTGAATAGAAAGATAATGGAATTTCAGGTAATGGAATTCCCCCCTAACTTTTTGAAGCTCTCTCTTAATTCAGTTTAATTATTGTCCCATCTCATTATTACATAAAGAAGAGAAAGGAAGGGAACACATATTTGACCTATTTTTTGTGTTAATCGTTTGGTGTAGTTATGCTTTCCTTTATTGAGATGGTGCTCCAGTACACTTGGCACTGTTGTAAAGCTGGACCCAGGAATACAGTTAGAGGCTAGTCCACTCATTTCGTGGGTTTTTAATGTGAGCAAAGCTCATTCATTGTTTTAGAAAGGGGAAAACAAAGCAACTTAAGTGATCATGATAAACTACAACTTTTTGACTTAGCCAATTTGTATCTCCTGGGAAGTACTATTTTTCATTGAAGTGTACTTCAGTCAGTAATAGTAATAGACTGTTTTTGACAGATTGTAAACAATTTTATGACTATCACAAGGAATAAAGCATGGTGCTCTTCTAAAATGTTTTATGGTACTTTTCCCTTTCACTTAATCATGCCATGAGTAGTTTTATTTTATTTTACTTTTTTCTTAAGTTGCTCTCAGTCCTTGGCAACCTTTCCTGGCAGTATTTCAACACAGTATGTGTAGAATTGTTGAGGTGGAAGGTGTTCTGTTTCCAAACAGAGAACTGGTGTCTACCATGTTCTGTTTTATGCCATGGCATCTACAAAGGTGTCATTTGTAGAAAACATGTTCCTTTAGGATGTTTCCTGCAAGGTCTTGGCCATTTCCAGTTTTAACGAAGCATTCCATTTTGGATCAACTACTGTTTCACAGCGACATATTTCATTCTCTGGTGTCAATATTTATGAAAGTAAACGCTAGAATAAACAGCTGTGTTTCTTTATTTTTGAAGCTTTCATTCTGTTGAGCCTATTTATTTTGGGTTTACTATAGAGAAGGGGAGTTAGTTGTGTGTTTACCCTTGTCAGCAACATGTTCACTATTGCTTGTAGATTAGATTGAATTACTATATTCTTTTGTATTAAGCAAATCAAGGATGCACATACCTACTTCAGTACAGACTTTTGTTTATCATTTACCTAACACCACTAGATTAGCTTGATTGGCAGTCATGTTAAGGTTAAGCAATTACTCATTTCCTATTAATCTCTTCAGCATTTAACCTATGAGTTTAACTGATCACCCTATGATGTCTTTTTCAAGCTAATCTTTTTGTTTCTATTACATTTGTCTTGTAGTTTTCTTATTACATTAGTAAAAGGTTTATAGTGTAAGTTGAAGAATTTGAATATTAGTTTCATTTATAAATTATATGTTAAACTATATTTGGGTTTAGAATTTTACAAATTCTTGATTACAGTTGCGTAAGAAGAAATATTTGCTTGTTTAAGAGGCCTGATCAGTTTTTGTTGGCCTTGAAAATAATTTTCGTGAACCTTTCTTCATTATTAACATTTAGTTGGTGGTTAAATGGTAAGGAAGGAGATTAATATTTTTCTTTGTCTTTTACACAAGAATCCTTTCTAGAATTAGGCCACTGAAAAGGGAAGGGCCCCCCTCTAAGATCCTTTCTACCTTCTCATGTCCACATGGCCCTTTTTCAAACTCCTCAGTCCATTGTCCTTTATTTCCTCATTGTAAACACCTGTTTCTATAAGGTGAATTTCTGTTCTTTGATATCTTTTTAAATCTTGCTGCAGGCTTCCATAGGTGTGCTTTGAAACGGACTGTGATTGCCAGCTTTGGAGGAAGAGAATGGGCAAAAAATTATGTTGACTGAGTGAATATGGATGCTCTAAGTCCAGTTACTGTCACCTCTAGATGGGACAGGAGCTGATTTCTTTACTAGGTTACCTTGCAAGAAGATATTTATCCCTGAGGTGAGTTCTGCTTTTTTTCAAGAGTCAACACAACTAAAAATTGGGGAAAATGTTTATTAGCCAATAATTTGCATTTAGTTATACCAGATATTCCAGAAAGTTACAGTATTAAATGCAAATTTATGAAAAGGAAAACCATATGATTTTACAGTTATTTTTAAATAATTTCTTTCCTTTGGTGATGGAAAACTTGAATTAGAGATCCTGAGAATTTTTTTGCACCCTTCATCTTTCAAAGTTATTGCCCGAGTAGTACACAACTTCTACCAATCTTAATGTTACCGTATATACTCGAGTATAAGCTGACCCAAATATCAGCCGAGGCGCCTAATCTAACCACAAAAACTGCATGAAAAATGTGCTGAACAACTCGGCTTATACACTAATACATACAGTAATTCTTTTCTTTTTGATTGTATGAAATTTTTCTTTGCTGGATACCTCAGTAAAAATAGGAAAATATATTCCTTGAGGTCTTGCTGATTTATATAGCAAGAACACAAATACAGTTTTTAATCTTTGGGTTTTATATTTGAAGATCCCATTGCCTGCATTAGAATTTGTTTGATGTAGTTCTGTCTATGTCAGGTATACATACACTCTTTTAATATGTAGTTTTAAGATATCTTGTAAGAACTTTTTTCTTAAAACAGTTTTTAATGTTTTGGATAATCCCCCCTTTTGCTTTGGCTTACTTCTTCATGGACTACTATTACAAATATGGTGGACCTTCATTGCCTATTTTACATAGTAATCATTTTTCTTTTGAAATCTTCTTTTTATAGCTTTCTTTCAATTTGTTTTATTTTAGATATTTTCCTTTTGTATTTTCTCTTTCTGTTATGACATTATTCACAATATTTATTCTTGTAATTTAATCTTCATTTTTGAAATAAGTTTTAATTTCTAATTTTTTTCCTGTCACTTCTCTTTTAATGTTTCTTGTTTCCAAACACGTCATTGCTAAGTTTTTCTAGTTCTGAGGGTTCATAGCTTTTTAATTCTTAAAAAAAATTTTCATTTTGAAATATTTGCTTAAATGTGCCTATCTTTTATGGGTGCCTCGTTCTGGCTCCCTCTCCAATTATCTGTAGGGTTAACTTTTCTCTTTGAGTTGGAATCAACTTGATAGCAGAGAGTTTGGTTTTGGTTGAGTGCCTTTGTCTCCCTTGTGATACAAAAATTTTCTGTGTTGAGCATATTATTTTGTTGCTCTTTTTAATTGCAGTAAAGCAAAAGGGGGCTTCCAAAGCTCTTGGAAAAGTCGAATTAAAAGATAATACAACTTTCCCACAAATATTTTGAAGACCTTATATATATAACATAACGTTTGCCACTATTCAGTGGTATAAATTATGTTCACAGTGTTGTGTTGCTTATTTTTAAGCAAATTGTGATTCTCAGTATGTTTAGAAGAGTGAAATCATTCAGAATAGTTTCTGTATCTTCAGACTGCTAATACTAACACTTGTGTTATTTTTGTAAAATGGTACATATTTTTAAAAATCTTTTGCCTCTGTAATTAGCCTCCTTGACTCCCTTCCCCAACTTAATCTCAACCTTACCTTTTCTTTGCTCTTACTGTTCTTTGCTCCTTAATTTAGACTCCTCAGTAATTTCTTGCTCAGTGTTGGATTCCGTGTTGTAAGAAGCTTTTGTTAATGTTAAGTTTGAGACTAGCCATATTTCTCCATTACCCTCGGACTTTATTGTATTGGGGCCTTCTTGTAGTCACTTAGAAATGATATCCTGCAGAACCTTCTCCCCTTTGGGTGGCTGCTCTCAGATTACTCACTCAAACTGACTGCCATTTAGTCAAGTCTGACTCATAGCCAACCTTAAAGGAGTGTAACTGTCACATAGTTCCAAGGCTGTAAGTTTTCACAGGAGCAGAGCCTCATCTTTCTCCCATCGTGTCACTAGTGTGTTTAAACTGCCGACTTTGCTGTTAGCAGCCCAATATGTAACACACTATGCCAGCAGGACTCTCAGATTAGCCTTTGATATTAACCTGTGAGTGATTTTGATGTTCTCTTGTCCTCAGAACCATATTAGCCTAAGTGCCTTCCTTCTGTTACTTACATGTAGATGCTGATAACATTATGGTCTTATGCTTACATGCAAATAAATGTATTTTATGTGGGACTACCTTGGGACATGTTTATGTGATAGATGTTGTCCTAGAATCCTTGGTTTTACAATCCTCATTGTTATGCCTGTTTATGAGGAAATTTGAAATCTATTCACCATTTTTCTTATTAGAGTATTTTGACAAAATTTTATATAATGAGCTATCTTGAATATTGACTCATTGCTCTGCTTCTTGGATAGAAAATGCCACATATTATAGAAACCTGTCACATTGTGAAAATAAACAGCACACATCCTACCTTTATAAATTAGAGTTAATACCTGGACAATCATGGAGAAGGGTGTGTGTCTATGTGTGTATTCTGTATGTATGAGCATAAACTCCAACATAACGACAGCTGAAAAATATTAATAGTCATCTTTATTATAAGGGCGATGAGGTGGTAGTTTATTGTGCCAACCTGACCGATAAACACATGTGGGGTTAATTGAAGGACAGAGGGATAAATGGCTCAGTGAGACTCGCCTTTCTAGTTCTCAGGTCTCTTGCTTTCTGATGGTCGGACCAGGGTGCAGCTGCCTTAGGCAGTTCCCTGCTTCAGCTGGCAAGGCTCACTTCCTGCAAGACATCCCTGAGGAGAAGCCACATGGACCTGCCCTGATGCAGCCCTGGGTGCTGGAGTGCCCAGGTGGAGATCCCTGCCAGCACTGAGACGTTTACACATTTCACTGATTCGGCTTTGCTCCTTCAGTTGGCGTCATTGCGTCTGTTTTGTGAGATGGAGGAGGACTTTGTGGATTGGTGTTGGATAAATGGGTTAATGTTGGACTTGTGGGCTTGGGCAGCACTGGGTTGAGATGTTTTCTTGATGCACCTAACCTTTATATAAAACTCTCTCTTATACATGAGTATCTGTGGATTTGTTTCTCTAAAGTACCCAGACTAAGACAGGTGATATTTTTATATTTATTCTGTTTTCTTCACTAAATAAAAGGTAAACATAGAAGAAAACGCCTTTTTTACACATAACAAACTGGGAGATTATTTCCTGCCTTAGATATCGAGGTGGGGTGGGGTGGGGTGAGGTGGAAAATGGCTTAACCAATAATATTGATGGCACAGTCGTCAAGATTGGCACATTCTGTCTGTATCCTTTTATATCTATGTATTTAAACCTTGGATATGAAAATTCTTTAACTCAATAAAGAAATTTCCAAGCTCTACCAGTGCTTTAAATGGAAGTTAAAAAAATGGTTGAAACAAAGTTCTGTGACATGTTCAGCCCTCTGCTGAAGGAATGCTTGTGCTCCTTTAATTTAGAATATTGTTTTCCATTTTTACTAATACTCTGGTTATTTCCTTTTAACATTTGAGCCATTTATCCATAATTGAGCTTAAAAGTTTGGAATCTCCATTAATTGAATCTATTTGAAATTCTTCTAATTACTACTTTGCCAACGTTTCTTTAAAGAATGCTGCTCTAAAAACAATAATATAGAAAACCTTCAGCATCTCATTTGCTGTATATGTAGCTTCCTTGAAATAGTATTGTAGCTGAGTGCTGTACCTTAATTTTTTTATATGTTGTTCCATTGCTTGCCACCAGGATTCATAACCATATTGCTGTAGATTTCTTTCAACGTTGATATTAGAAACAGATACTTCATTGAATTTTCTTTGAAAACATTGACATTCACCTCCAAATATCTTATCTCAACTTGTGTTTCCTTTGACATAAATTTATCGGGAGAGCTGTAATCTGGAGAACTATCCCTAAATGGATGCCTGGCTGCATTTTAAAACTGTTTTTCTTGATGGGCCTCAGATTACAGGGATACTTGGGGCCTCATTTAGTCAGAAGCATGTTTGTTTCTCTTGTCAGCATCTTGAATGGCTCCTTTCCCGATTTCTATAAGACAGCCATGTGGTCATTTCTGCTGACTTTCTAGATGTCTTCAGTGGCAGAATTCCAGGGTTAGTTGAATTAGTGTTTCAGAATTTTGATAGCACTTCAATTTTTACCTTTGGTTTCATTTTGCAGTAGCATATTCAGATTTAGTGTCTAATCTGTTATCTGATGTTTATTTGAATTTTGGCAGTTTTATGTGGCTCTTACAGGCCATTGGTGAAGGTGCGTCAGACTATGCTGACTTTGGAAAATTTAGACTAGTGACAATTTTACTGTATGGTGAAGATTAATATATATTAGATTGGTAGAGAGTTAGCCCAATTTTCATTTTATATAAAGAATAATGAGACTGAGAACATATTAATTATTGAGAGATCTTGTTTGGTAGCCATCCCTAATGTCATTGACATGCTTAAACCCATTTTTCATGGAGTAAACCATGTGTGTATGAGCTGAACCCTAGTGACAATATGTTTTAGCTTACTCTCATATTAGAAAGCTGCTTCATAGTTAATCCCACATGATGTTAACAGGGCTAAAGAAATGAACAATTTTCCCTTTGACATTCAGTGGTATGTTATGTAATACATTCATATGTACACAAATATATGTGCACCCATAGGATGCACATAAACACTTAACATATATTGTAGGTCTTGGTGACTTCATTTTGGATATTAAGTTAGCTAGCAAGTTTTTCTAGCAAGGTATTTACTTTAAGAGCTTAAATTCAGACTGAATTATTTTTATGTGGGTGCTTTGAGCTATTAGCATTGTTAATATGATATTTTTGTCCATATTAATATAGCTTGTTTGTAATAAAAGAATTAGAACACACCTAGTGATTTTATTCATTTTGCTGAACTACATGGCTTTTACCACTCGGGAAGACTTTACAATTTCAACCAATGAATTTTGAGTAAAGTAAGAAGCAGTTGATTCTTCATGGTGACAGCTTTGTTTCTTGGAGTTACAGTGTTTACACAGTAGTTGAAGGAACTCCCAGCTGCCCCATGGGAGAAGGATGTGGCAGTCTTTTTCAGTAAAGATTAGTCTTGGAAAGCCTAAAGGCAGTTCTATTCTGTCCTCTAGGGCCACTATTGTTAGAATTGACTTGACAGCAATGGGCTTGGGGTATGCTATTTCTTGTTTAATCTGGGTGGTGCAAATGATTAAACACTGGGCCACTGGCTGAAAGGTTGGCAGTTCCAAGAATGCTGACTGTGGAATAGATCAAGTACTCCTATGTAAGTTCAAGGTGAAGTTAAGAAAATTAAAACATTTATGATAGCCAAAATATGACAGCCAAAATTGTTCAAAATTCAGCATATCCCATTTGAATTTAGAGAACATCACAAGAAAAGATTTGACTCATTGAACATTTAAATGACAAATGACCTGATGAGCTGTAAGACAACATCAAGAACTTTATACATGAAGAAAACAAAAGGTCATTAAAAAAGACAAAAGATCAAAATGGATGTCAGAAGAGACTCTAAAACTTCCTCTTGAATATAGAGTAGCTAATGCAAATGGAAGAAAAGATTTTAAGTAAAAGAGTTTAATCGAACATTAAGTAAAAGAGCTGAAAAGGGCAGCTCGGGAGGACAAAGTTAGGTATTATAGTGAACTGTGCAAAGACTTGAGTAAGAAAGTCAAAAAGGATAAAAGTTAAAGAACTGAAGAAAAAAAGTCAAGCCTTGAATTGTAAGATGAAAGGATTCTATGGGCAAAAAGTTGAATGATGCAGGAAGCATCAAAAGAAGATGGAAAGAATATACACAGTCACTGTGCCATAAAAAATACCATGCGTATTTTACTATTTCAAGAGTTAGCACATGATAAAGAACCCGTGGTGCGGAAGAAGGAAGTCCAAGCTCTGTTGAAGGCTTTCCTGAAAAACAAGCCTCCATGAATTAATGGGGGGTACCTTTTGAAATGTTTCAACAAGCTGATGAAGCATTAGAAACACTCACTGCTCTATGCCAAAAAATTTGGGAGACAGCTACTTGGCCAACTAATTGGAAGATACCCATATTTGTATCATTTCTAAAGAAACAACCCATTATAATATGAAAAATAGTGAACAATATCAATATCAGATGCAAGCAAAATTTCGCAGAAGATCAGTTGGCGATGGCTGCAGCAGTACTTCAGCAGGGAATTGCTGGAAAGTCCAACCCGATTCCGCTGCAGATGAGGAACAAGGGAGATCGCTACTGATGCCAGATGGAGCTTGGCTGGAAGCAGAGAATGCCAAAAATCTTCTTGCTTGTATCTTTTATTGATTATGCAAAGGTGTTCAACTATGGACCATAACTAACTATAGACAGTATTGACAAGAATGGGAATTCCAGAACATTTCATTTACTCATGTGGACCCTAAACATGGATAAAGAGGTAGTCATTGGAACAGAAACTGGAATACTTCATGGTTGAAAATCTGGAAAGGTGTACATCAGGGTTATGTCTTTTCACCATACTTACGAAATATGTGTGCTAAGCACATAATTGGAGAAGCTGAACTATATGACGAAACTATATGAAGAATTATATCAGGATTGTGGATGGCTTATTAACAATCAGGTATACAGGTGACACAACCTTGCTTGCTGAAAGTGAGAACTTGACGCAAACACTGCAGCCTTCTGTATGGATTACAGCTCAATGTAAAGAAAAACAACGTTCTCACTTCACAACTGGCATAGGTGACATCATGGCAAACGGAGAAAAGATTCCAGTTTTCAAGGTTGTTTTCTTGCTTCGATCTACAATCAGTGCAGCCAAGAAACCAAAGGACACCTTGTATAATTCTGCTGCACAGGACCTCTTTAAAATGTTGAGCATGGATATCACTAAGGATTAAGATATGCCTTGATACAACCATGGCATTTCAATAAGGAAGGCTGAAGAAAGATCTGTTCATTTGAATTATGATGCAGTGCAGACTATTGAAAGTATCAAGGACTGCCAAAAGCACAAACAGTTTATCTTGGAAGAAGTATAGCCAGAGAATACTCCTTAGAAGTGAGAATGGTGACACTGTCTCATGTACTTTGGACAAGTTCATTACCAGAGACCAGTCCCTGGAAGAGGACAGCATGAAGAGCAAAGTAAAAGGGAGGGCAGTAAAAGAGCAAGAGCATGGACAAGGAGGATTGACATGGTGACTGCAGCAATGAGCTCAAGCACATCACAGTTGTGAGGACAACACAAGACAGTGTTGCTGTGAATCAGAACTGATTCAACGCCACCTTTCAATAACAGGGTCATTTGAAGGTGTGCTGGTTTGTTTCATATTCCTCTATAGCTATATCCTGTAAGTTTCTTTGTCCCCCGCACTAAATTTGTAGAAATTCTACTTTCTAATCTTGATTAGCTTTTTAAGATGTCATATTTTCCAAGTTTTACTAATTAACCAGCCTGCGAACATTGTTGCTACATTAAAAGTTGTGGAGAACAAATTCACTTAATATCATATTATATTGCCATATGGTAGTTAGATTTTATCTTTTTATTTCTGTTCAGAACAATCCCTTGTTTGGTATTCTCTTCTGATTCAATTACCTAATATAGCAGCTTATGTTCAAATCTACTCTTAGTACTTCCAAGTAGAATTCCATTTGGGTGCTAGAGAGCAAGTTGTGTGGAATCTCCAATAAAGTGCCCCAGAAGAGTCCCAGGCCTGCCAGCTGCTGTTGCCATGTGGCTGTCTATTCAGTGGAGGGAAAAACACAATCTGTATAGTAATGTAATGGGAAGGCTTTTCCACAAACTACCACTGAGAATGATCATTTCTTGGTTCTGACAGTGAGGATAATATTAAATTTAGAAAAGCATTTACTCATTAGTTTATGTAAAACACTTGCTTTTGAGTTGATTGTGACTCATCACGACTCTGTCAAAATAGAACTATGTTCCATAGGGTTTTTATTGGCTGAGTTAACACACCTGTCTCTCATGGAGTGGAGCCCTCACATTTTTTTGTTAGTGTTACTAGATGAGGGATTCTACCTGAAATATGTGAAAGAGATATTAGCAATGAGACTAAGTGACTTGGCAGGACTTTTTAGCTCCGTTTTGAAGGTGTCTCTCAGTATAGTTGTAGAGCATCATTGCTATCTGTTGTCTGTTTTTTATCATGCCTTTTTTTTGTTCCTACATTCATTGGCATGCACATACCATATATATACTGCTTTATAAACTTTAAAAAAAAACCCTCACTGGCATCCAGTTGATACTGATTCATAGGGACCCTGTAGTTCATAGTACAACTGCTCCTGTGAGTGTCGGACACTGTAATTGTTAACAGGAATAGAAAGTCCCATCTTTCTCCAGAGTTGCTGCTGGTGGTTTCAAACTGCTGACGTTACCCATCACAGCCCAGCGTGTAACCACTATGCTACAACAGTGTAATTATGTGTATCACGTTTCTACCATCCGGAATATAAGCTCTGTAGAGCAAGTGTCTAAAAATTCTTTTGTAATTCTCCTTGGTATTTGAAACAGTACTGTCCACAAACTAGAGATACAACATGTTTTAATTAGTAATAATGATTATGAGCTAATAGACTTCTTGGTAGATGTGGTTTCTCCATTTAAGAAGAAGCTATTTTCCTGATGCTTAGTCAGGTTAAGTAATAATGAGATAAATTCATTTTGATTTTTTTCATACATTTAGATAAATATACGAGGGAGCTTGAAAATTTTAATGATAAAATGGAATTGAAAGATACTGGAAGTTTTCCATTAGCTGTGTGAAGCGCATAGGATTGAACATTTGCTTTATTGAAACAATTTTTTAAAAATCACAGCTGATGGAGTGAATTTTATAACGATTGGATGGACTGCTACTGCCTTAACTTATTCTTTCTTAAAAAGGAAAATATATCTGTAGAACATTGTGTATATATATATATATATATTCTGTTGATTATGTGTGCTTTATCTGTATATAAACTTATTTATACAGTTAAGATTTGGGATTATAGTCTTAGAATTAGAGGAAACTAGCCAATCTTTAGGTTGAATTCAGCACTTAATTTCTGGTATCTTAATCCAATCATGCACTAATTGAAGGTAGTTAGGCCTCTCCAGTGAAGTACAGGAAAAATATACCTTTTTTATTTTTAAAAGTTTTATTAGGGGCTTATACAACTCTTATCACAATCCATGCATACATCAATGTGTAAAGCGCATTTGTACATTCATTGCCCTCATCATTCTCAAAACATTTGCTCTCCACTTAAGCCCCTGGCATCAGGTCCTGATTTTTCCCCCCCCCCCCCTCCCTTATGAACCCTTGATAATTTATAAATTATTATTTTGAAAAAAATATACCTTTTTAAAAACTAAATTATATGCATAAGTTTTTTTGTCTTTTATAGTGCATATGATAGTAATAAGAGTACATAATCTGATTTATAATTAAATAAGTGCATGTCTCAGCATGCTTACACTTGTGCCTATATGAATACTTGGTCAAATGTACAATGATTAAAAATACATTAAAAGAAAAATTAGTAACTATAGATTAGAATATGGTGTATAAGACCAATGGGTCATCATTTGCTTATTTTAAAACATAAAATGGCCTTTACTGGTTACTTACCAAGTTGAAAGGAGCTTAAATGACTAAGTAAGCTGTTTACATGTTGATATTGTGGCATAAACATCGAACTGCTAATAGCAAAGTTGGTGGAACAAACCCGCCACCATCCCTGGGAGGCAAAGGCTGAGGCTGTCTGCTGCTGTGACGATTCACCCTCTCAACCCCTACTCTGTCAGGCCTGTGTGAGTTGGAGTTGACTTGACGGCAATGCTTAGCTTGGAGTTTTTGGTAGACTATGCACAACTTTTGAAATAGTTTTAAGAAGTTTGTGTTCAAGGCACAGACTTTTCACATATATAATGACTTCCTTTTTTGGCTGTAGCTGACTTTTACATAGGCCTTCTTCGTTTAGCATTCAACTGCTGTAAATATTGTCTTTGTCTCTCAAGAAATAATTGTATTGTTTCCTTCTAATGGAATGTAAAGTAAGTTTAAGTTTAAGCATATAATTATAAATGAGATCATGGGAAAATGCTACGTTCATATATTCTATGGTTGATAAAATCATTACTTCTTTAATCTGAAAAACATTTAAAAGAATTAATAGAATTAACTTACAGAAATAGTTGAAAATAGTCTGTCTTTCAAATTACATAAGTCTAAGGAGAAGGGAAGGGAAAAGACAATAAAACACAAATTAGGCAGTATGGAAGCACTATAAAACAGGGGAATAAATGATTAAATAAGCTTTGTTATAACAAGAAATGTAAGTGGGGTAAATTCTTTAAAAGAAGATTTTGACAAAGTTGTTAAAGATTTTTTAAGCCTATTTATTAAACACTACTATTAAATACTATATACTAAATGCTATTTAAGCCTATTTATTAAATACTGTATAACTGCTACACGTGGTAGCAAATATACAATACTGCTTGATGTAATTGAACTATGTCATGATATATACGTATTCCTAATTAACAAATTACAAAAACCAAAGTAATTATAAATGTGAAAATGAAAGGGTACATATATAGGTAAATTGTATAAGGAAGAAAGCACAAGTAATATCTTTGATTGTAATAGAACTTCAGGTAACCCCAAAGAATAAAAATAAATTATTGTAGATTGTTTGCCTACAGTGCAATAAAATTGGAACTAAACTTAATGCCATCAAGTAGATTTAACTCACAGCGACCCTATAGGACAGGGTTTCCAAGACTGTGACTTTGCAGTAGTAGAAATAGAAAAGCTCATCTTTCTCCCCCAAATTATAACTAAGTAAGGTAGGGATTTGGTAAATTTCAAATCTTCTTTAATAATTTTTAAGAAATAAAAATTGTAGTTTTAAGATTCATGGGTAACATAGCATCAGAGTATATTGCATTTTCTTTTGTTTTTCTAGTAAGCAACTGACCATCTTTGCCTCACTTACTATCTTGCTGTCCAACACTTTGCACTTAGGACAATAGTTAAAAATTGGCTGTGTGACTGTTTCACGCTAATGACATACATCTGGTGTTAACATACCAAGGTACAAGGCAAGAATAAAACTAACTGTGATGATTATGGGTATATGTCATCTTGACTGGGCCATGATTCTCAGTGATTTGGTAGTTACATAGGCATGTAGTCATCTTCTATTTTGTGATCTAATGTGGTTATCCTTCATTTTAACATAATGCAGATTTTCACATGATTTTGATCTTTGGAACCTAACTACACACATAAGTGAGAAATGAGTGTATATGATCCAAGAAGGTTCCATGAAAGACAGCATTCAATAATAAATATGCACCACATTTAAAAAGAATACTTTTACTGGGGGCTCTAACATCTCATCACAATCCATACATTCTAGTGTGTCAAGTACATTTGCACACCATCATCATTTTCAAAGCATTCTCTTCCCACTCGAACCCCTGATATCTGCTGCCCATTTCTTCCCCCTCCCTCCCTCACGAACTCTTGATAAGTTATAGATTATTTTTCCATATTTTACATTGTCCTCTGTCACCCCTCACCCACTTGCCCGTTATTCGTCCCCCTGGGAGGGAGTTCTAGATTCATCCTTGTGATTGATTCCCTCTTGCTCCCCCCACCATCCCCTAATCCTACTGGTATCTGTACTCTTATTGTTGACCCTGAGGGTTTTATCTATCCTGAATTCCCTGCGTTGTGGGCTCTTATCTGTAGCAGTGTGCATGCTCTGGTCTAATCCGATTTGTAAGGTAGAATTGAGGTCATGATAGTGGGGTGAAGGAAGCACCAAAGAACTAGAGCAAAGTTGTGTGTTTCATCGGTGCTATACTGCATCCTGACTGGCTCGCCTCTTCCCTGTGACCCCTCAGTGAGAGGATGTCCAGTTGTCTACAGACGGGCATTGGGTCTCCACTCCAAGCCCCCGCCCCCCTATTCACCTTGGGTATGGTTTTGTTCTGGGTCTTAGGTGCCTGATACCTGATGCCATGGACACCTTGTGATCACACAGGCTGGTGTGTGAAACACATTTTGCTCTGTGAGGCATACAACTCTGAATTAGACTGAACCTTAGGAGTTTATAATCCATTAGATTCTGTCACCGAATCCATATTAGAAATAAACTACTTAGGATATCTGAGAGGGCCTCAAAAAGTTCATGGCAATAAGGAATTAAAAGAAATTAAAAGTTTTTCCATGAATTTTTGAAACTTCATGTAAGTTTCATTACATATATTACTTTGTAGTTTTGAATAAATTCATTCCCATTTACATTGGGTATGATTTTTATATTAAGCATTACCTCTTTTTTTCAGTTTTGTAAGAAGAGTTTATACTCTCTTGGAACCTGTACTTAGGTGGGAGAGAGAGAGAAGCCATGAGAGTACAGAAGGGTTCTTTATCTTCACAAGTAGAGAATGAAGAGAAAAGAAGAAGGCATTTGGGGAAGGGTCCACAGAGGTAGTATGACACCTGAGTTGGTCTTGAAGTTAAATAAGTTTGCCTTGAAGTAAACAAGGGAGGGAAGAGTTCTAGACTCTGTAAATCATGCAATATTCCAAGGCAGAGGGTGCATTCAACATTTGGGAAACTACACGTAGTTCATATGGTCTCTTTGTAGTTAGCATGGCTTTATAGACAAGTACTAAGAGTGGTGGCATAGATGGTTAACACATTGGGGTTGCTAACTGCAAGGTGAGCAGTTCAAATCCACCAAAGTGCTCTAAGAGAGGTAGATGAGGCTTTCTGCCCCAATAAAGATTTAGAGCCTAGGAAACCCATGAAGGCAGTTCTGCTCTGTCCCACAGGGTCGCTATGAATTGGAATTGCCTCCAGGGCAGTGAGAATGACAGAAACCAAGAGATTAAGGAGTCCCTAATGATGGAAGATGATTAATGTGCGTGGAGGTTCAAGTCCATTTAGAGATGTCTCAGGAGAAAGGTTTGGCGATCTGTTTTTGAAAAATTAGCCATTGAACACTCTACTGGAGCAGTTTTACTCCGAGACACGTGGGATCCCATTAGTCTGAACTGACTCAAAGGCAGCCAGTAGCAATAAATTAAGAATTAAAGTACATAGGAGCCAAATTGGAAATGCTTTTTACATCATAATAAATAATAAGGGATTTAAGCTAAAGATATTGAATAACCAGTGAAATGTTTTTAGCAAGGGGTTAGCATTTTAAGATTTAGTTGATGTGGATTCAATCCAAGTACGACAGGTGAAGAAAGTCTTTAAAGTAATGGCGGTAGTGATAGTATGTAAATCTTAGAGCAGTTCTCAAATTGGATAGGTTTCATAGGATCTTTGAAATCTGTGAAAGTATATGCAAGCTGTACTGTGTGTCTATATTTTGCTTGGGAGCAGGTCTGTAAATGTCATCAGATTATACAAGAGGGCTCTTGGTGTAAATGTATATTATAGGGAAACTTGACAGATGGCATTCTCTAACTGAAGTTTATATTAACATTTACTATACTCATCTGAGACTAATCTAAATTATTTCTTTTCTTATCTTTTATAGTGGACAGGCCAAAATCTCAGCAAGTTCGAACCTCTAGTACAATAAGGCGAACCTCATCTTTGGATACAATAACAGGACCTTACCTCACAGGACAGTGGCCACGAGATCCTCATGTTCACTACCCTTCATGCATGAAAGATAAAGCTACTCAGGTAAACTAAGCATATCAAAGTCAGTGTTAATGACTGTAGGTTTTTTTGTTTTGATCTCAGTAATAGAATGTAATTTAAAGAAAAAAGTATTTCTCACTAATTGGAAAGTAAATAGTCATTCACCTGACCAAGGAGACAGTTTCTTTTAATAAGTTCTACAGTTGTTTTTTTATTATCCGAATTGTAAAGGTCTTAACTATTTAAGACACAGTAAATAGCACATCAGTTAATAATACATAGTTTTAGAGACAGCTATCATTTCACGATTATTTTTGATGTAAGTAGTGTAATGACTAGTAGTCACATTACAAAATAAGTATTTTAAAACAAAGTGTACAATTCTTGAGGATGATTTACAAAGAATTAACTTATGAGTAAGGAAGTTTGTGTTAAAGACCTGTTTTTTTTTTTTTCTGTTTAAAGCCAAGACTAAAACTTTTGAGAGAAAAATTTATTGTTTGTCATACCTTCTCTACTTGTGGCATGATTCTCAAGCTTTTTCTTTGAAAACCTTTTTCTCCATGTCAAAAAGTTCTTTATTCTTGATTATCTGACTTCTTGACAATTATCTTTTAACAGTAAACTGTTAACATTTGTTAGCACTATTAAGAATACTAAAAATAAAAGAGATGGTGTTGACCTTAAAGAACTTACAAGATAGTTAGGAAGGTACTATGTAAATTTATAGAATTTGGTAATGGGAGATCATATGTAATCAGATATTAAATGAATAGAACATTTAAATGTGAGGGAGTAAAAGAGATAGGAGAAGCCATTTGGGGCCTGGTGAGGGAAATGGATAGATTAGAGTTTTATGTCTGAGGAAAGGGAAACGAGAAAAAGGGGAGGAAATTTTGGATATCATGTTCACAGTTTTTGTTCCACGTAAGCTGGAAACTGAAAGTTGATTCTTTTATGTGTTATTCATCCTACTTATTCTGCCTTTATAAATATTTTATGCCCTAGCCTTTTGCCATCCATTTTTAGGTTTGTGAGGAAGAGGGATGAGTTTAAAATGTCAAGCAGTGGGCTTCTGAAGTAGCAAAGCTTAAGGACATGGGCCTGAACAATTGCACATTCCCTCACAGAAGGTTCACAAGGAAGGAATGAGTCAGCCAGGGTGCAGTATAGCACCAATGAAACACGTAACATTCCTCTTAATACTTTAATGCTTCCCCCCCTCCTAACTATCATGACCCATTTGTATCTTACAAATCTGGCTAGACCACAGTATGTACATTGATATAGATAAGAGCCCTTGACACATGCAATTCAGGACACATAAGCCCCTCAGGAACAGTAATGGGAGTAGTGATACCATGAGGGTAGAGGGAGAAAGGGGGAACTGATTATAATGACCAACATATAGCACCCGAGGGGGATGAACAACACAAATGTGAGTGAAGAGAGACAGCGGACGGTGTAAGATATGAAAATAACAATAATTTATAATTTATCAAGGGTTCATGAAGGTGGGAGAGTGGGGGAGAGAGGGAAAAAAGAGGAGCCAATAACCAAGGGTTCAAGTAGAAAGAAAATGCCTTGAAAATGTTGATGGCAACATATGCACAAATGTGATTGATACAGTTGATGTATGGATTGCTAAAAGAGTTGTAAGAGCCCCCAATAAAATTGATTTAAAAAAAAGAGGTGGACCTGGACATTTGAGGGAGATTTGGATGCACATAATTTAGAGCTATCTTGGAATTAGAAACACAGGGAATCCAGGACGGATGATCCCTTCAGGACCAGTGGTGAGAGTGGCAATACCAGCAGGGTGCAGGGAGGGTGGGGTAGAAGGGGGAACCTGTTACAGGGATCTACATATAACTTCCTCCCTGGGGGATGGACAACAGAAAAGTGGGTAAAGGGAGATGGACAGTGTAAGATATAATAATAATTTGTAAATTATCAAGGGTTCATGAAGGAGGGGAAAAAATGAGGAGCTGATGATGGGCTTAAGTGGAGAGCAAATGTTTTGAGAATGATGAGGACAGGAATGTACAAATGTGCTTTACACAATCGATGTATGAGCCCCCAATAAAATGATTTAAAAAAATTTAGAATTCTCTTTCTGGAGGAGTTATTTTCAAAATTATGATGAAGCATAGTTAATAGTATAAATAGTATAAAATAAGAAAGCCAAGGAAAATTTGAGGAAAATGTATCTGAAAGCAACAAGAGGAAAAAGGAGATAATGTATGTTGAATATGTGTGTCTCATATTCTATGTTTTATTCTCTTCTTACAAGACTATTGTAAATTTACACAGATGGAGAGAGAAAAGCTTAGGAAAGTTAAGTAAGTTATCCAGGGTCATAAAATTAGTAAATACTGGAACTAGGTTTGTAACACAGGTCAGTCCATTAGCTAACATGCGCTTCAATTTAATTATACTAAAATGGGGTTGTTAGGATGAATAGAATTATACACATACGCACATATTAGTGAGTATTATATATCATTTGGTGTAGTATATATGGGTGACATTGTACCAATGTACTAAAAATGGCAGTTGATTCTTCTTATGCTGATTTTTATATTTAAAATACCCTAACATTTATAGAACATATACTCTGCCCTGATACTATTCATAAACAAAGATGATCGTACTCATTCTTCACAAAAACTGTCTGTAAGAATCGGAGCCAGATAAAGAGCAAAAAAGCTAGGAAAAAAACCAAACTAGAGTAGTACAACCTTCAAAGCCAAAGGGGAAAACTGTTCTTTTTTTTGAATATTTATAGGAACTCTTTTTTTTTTTAAGTCACATATCATGTAATTTAATCATTCATTCATATTGAGAAGAGTTGTGCAGTCATAACCACAATCAATTTCAGAACATTTTCTTCTCATAGGCATTGTTATTAGCTTCCCACTTCCCCTCAAACTCCCCTGCCATGACTCTGGGCAATAATTAATCCAGTTGCCGTCTCTATGGAATTACCTATCCTGGATTTCTCATAAAGAAAATCACATAAGCCAAAATTGGGAAGCAAACAAAGAAATACAATAACAATGTCTAGACAAAACATTAGAAAGACATAGATAGAAAATAAAATATTAAAAATAGAAACAACTTTAAAGTGGATTAAAGGGAGATCAAATGATATTGCATGATAGCCTTAACCAGGGGTTCTCAACATATGGCCCAAGGGCCACATGTGGCCCACCGAGGACATTTATCCAGCCGGCCGGGTGTTTTTGCCCTGTTTTGTTTTTTTACCTCAAAATAAGAGATGTACAGTGTGCATAGGAATTTGTTCATAGTTTTTTTTAAAACTATAGTCTGGCCCTCCAACGGCTCTGAGGGTACAGTGAACTGGCCCCTTGTTTAGAAAGTTTGAGGACCCCTGGCCTTAACTATGTCTGCCTTCACGATGCTTTCTATTTGATAGCAAGTCATTCTACATACCTGGACTATGTTCAGAGGGTATTCACCAGCGGCTTAATTTATGTGTGGACCTGCAAATGCATTTGGGGCTTCCACTGTCATCCATAGCCTTCTGCAAACAGAGTAGTCACAATTCAAGCTCTGATACTATTCCCTCCACTGGATTTGGATTTTATTTTTTACAATCCTTGGGTCAAACAGGCTGATGTGCATCTTCCACATGGACTTAGTAGAAACCTCACTTAGATGGCTGCTTATTTGAAGATAAGTCTTTAAAATTTCATATGCTATTTTTTCATATAACCAGGTAGCATCTAGTTTTTTCAACACACTTTGCTATAACACTCATATCTTCAGTGATCTCTTCATGAGGGCAAGTATTCAGTAGGGCCAAGGTCTAATTGTTCTTAGATTAGGACTAGTGTGAGCCCAAAATCCATTCATAATGTTTATCTCGATCTCTGGTTCACCTTAGAGACATCATTATCAGTATTCTTCACTAACCCCAGAATTAAAACACAATTCATTCTTAGATTCTCCTTATTCACTGTCCACCTTTCACTAGCATGTGGGAAGATTGAAAGTACTGTGGTTTGTGTTGGGCATACTTTAGTTCTGAAAGTGGTATCTTTGTTGTTGTTTTTTCTT
>NW_022103920.1:64773029-64802919 GCF_000313985.2 Echinops telfairi
CAAAACAGCAACAACAACAAACCACTGACAAAGAACTAATTAAAACACAACAAGAAAGAAAAGCTTGTAGTTAGTTCAAGGATCATTAGCCTTTAGGAGTATTTTCCAGTCCAGTCTGTAGGGGTACCATGCCCCGGCCCCAAAGTCTGCCTTCAGCATTCCCAGGGGACCTTGCTGCTCCATTCCCTTGCTGTTCTGTTGTACGCCCTTAGTGTTTTGCCTCGGTGTGGCGGGATCAGATTGGGCGCAATTCCCACACTATCTCCTTCGTTGTCCCTTGTAGGTCTATGGGTCATTAAGGGACGTCTTGTCTCATAGTGGGGCTGGCCATGTGGTCTTCTCTGTGGACTGGCTGCTCTGAGTGGGAACAACGTTCCCAGTACTGGTGGGCCAGGATGTGCTCCAATCTCCCCTCCTCCCCCTTCATATGCTCCCATGTGCTCCGATCAGAAGAGGAAATGGTTTCCAGTTTAAGATACTGAAGAGAGGGCACGGAAAACAAGTGGTTTTAGATATTAGGGAATTTACTTTGTCTTGCAGTGGGCAGTATTGATGATTTGGTGTAGGAGAAAACCCTGATGCTTGAGAGCTGAGAGATAGATGTGGGCATAGAAGAAAAGGGTGGGTACTAGGTAGGCTTCTTAAACATGTCTGTCTGTATATCTATAGTGTGGGATTCATGATATTGAACTCTCAGTTTTGATGCATAATTTAATATAAAAATATTTGAGGTAAATGTGGCAAGTGGAATGTACACATTTATTATTATTAGTAAATGTAGACAGTTCCACTTCTAACATTTGCAGGAGCCCTGGTGGCATAGTGGTTACATGTTGTGCAGCTAACCCCAAAGTCAAGTGTTTGAAAACACCACTATTCTGTGCGAGAAAGATTATGGCTTTCTAATCCCAGAAAGAATTACTACCCACAGGGGCAGGAAGTTTTTTACCCTGTTCTGTAGGGTCACTGTGAGTTGGCATTGACTTGAGAGAAGTGAGTTCAGATTTTTGGGGGGAGGGACATGTAGGATAAGGATACATGAAGACCAACATTTATTTCACACATGTATAAGTCATACAAGCAGACCATTTAAAATATATACACACACACACACACACACACACACACACACACACACACACACATTAATTATCCTTTCACTTTGGCAAGTAAGCCTTCTATGGCAAGCGTCCTTGGATTCATGTGCCAGAATGTGTCCAGGTAGGTCTCTCATCCTTTTGCTGTCTACACCTAACCCTTTACTTTGAAGGGAAACTCTATACATACATCTTCACATTCAAGCTCTGTCTTTATCTCCTCAGGTTGGGACCCAAGGATAGACAGATGCTTGCAAACCTTGCAATCCAAGCTTGGTGAAATTTGGATAGGGAATTCTTGGGTTTGGGGCTACTGTGAGTTGGAATAGATTTGATAGCAAAGGGTAATTTATGGTGGGGACACAGACTCATGGTTTGTATGACTTTTTGACATCCAGACTGTGTTAGTCTGGGTAGACTAGAGAAGCAAATTCATAAACATGCGTAAGTAAAAGCTTTATATACAAGAGCAATTGAATATTGAGAAAACAGCCCAGTCTAGATCAAGTCCATAAGTTCAGTGTTACCCGATGTGTCCAATACCAAACTATAAATTCCTCTTCAGGCTCAAGAAACACATGCAATGATACCAAATGCACGAAGATCACAGGCCAGTGGGTGGGAAGTCTTGTGGACCCATTGTAAGAATCTAAGCACTGGCAGGGGTCTCTACATGGCTCCTCCAGCTCAGGGCACTAATGTAGCTCCATGTGGCTTGTCAGCTGCAATGTCTCCCAGGGAGTGAGCATGTGTCCCACCTCCAGCTAGTTATTTATCTCCTTAGTGCCTCCAAATGAAGGTCATGAAACTAAGACCTGATTTACAGGCTAGACTTCACCCCTTCACTCTGAATCCTCAAATTGACACCAGATTATGCAACTACCACACAGGCCAAAAAGGGTGTGGTTAGAGAGGACCACACCAGTGCCCCCTTAAGGTTTGAGGTCTAGGGTAGGGGCCACTCTTGCTTAGTCTGAGTTTGGATTATTTGAAAAATTTAGAGTTGAAAAGAAGGCAAAATATTGGTCTCAATTTTACAGTTGATGAAATGTGCCTTAGCGTTTGGTTTTCCTCTCTTCTGATGCTTTATAGCATCCACTAGGCGTTAGATCTTAACCCTTTCATGACTCAGGTATTTTCCACTCGGAATTATTTGTTGATAAGCATATGTTTTCCTTAATACAAGGCATACTGAACCAAGGAGTATTTCTGAAATTTGGAAATTGGGACACATGTTCCTCTGGAATAGAGGATAGGTTTATGTAGGCTATACTTGTATCTCTGATTCTGGGGTCAGTATCATGTATGACATGCCTGTCCCTCTATTATTATTTGATTTGATTTCTGTCTCTTCCATGTGAAAAAGTTGCCTTTTGTGTTGTTGAAAATAGGCAATTGCTATCAATGAGTCATTGGTCTTGCCAAATCTTATTATGTGATCTCCAGCATTTTTTATCACAAAGTCTATATTTTTCAAGTACTGTTCCTTCTGCTTTTTTTTCAACTTTTGCATTCCTGTGCCCAATTGTGATCAGTGCATCTTGATTACATGTTCATTTAGTTTCAGACTGTAGACATTGGTGCGGTGCTTCAATTTCTTCGTAATTAACTTTAATGGCTCTTGCATAAATTTGAATAATAGTTGTACTGATTGAATTTCCTTGAAGATGAATAGGTAGAATCCTATCACAGACAGCATTGTACTTCAAGAAAAATCTTGAAATGTTCTTTTTGACGATGAATTCAACAGTATTGCTCTTGATTCTGTCATTCCCAGCATAGTAAACTGTATGATTTTCTGATTCAAAATGGCAAAAACAGTCCATTTCACCTCACTGACGCTTAGAATCTTTATCAGTTCTATTGTATTTATAACAACTTCTAATTTTCCTAGATTAATACATTCAGCACTTCAATTATCAGTTGATATTTGCAGCTGTTTCTTCTCTATTTGAATTGTGTTCCATCATTAAATGAAGCTCCTGAGACTGTTCACCTGCAGGCCTACTGCATCTCCGTCATCATTGTCAACTATACTTTGACAAGGTAGCTCTTCCTCAGTTATACTTTGTCTTCCAACCTGAGGGGCTCATCTCCTAGCACTATCTCTGACAGTGCTCTGCTTCTTCTGTTCATTAGGTTTTCAGCAGCTGACAATGTGTCTGTGTTATTCATAGGGTTTTCAGTGACTAAGGCCTCTGAAGTGGACTGCTTATCCCTTCTTTGTAGACTGTTTTAGTCTGAAAGCTCTGCTGAAACCTGTTCAGTTTGGGTGACCCTGCTGCTATTTGAAATACCAGTGACATAAGTTCCAGCATCAAAACAACACACAAGCCACAAAAGTATAACAAACTGAGTGGTGGTTCAGCTTGCAACAGATACTAGGTTGTCTGGTTTGGGTGAGAGTGCACCCATATCTTCTTTTCATGTTTTCCTTATTTCAACTACCTTAATTATGGAGGAATTCAAGATAAAATTCAAGCTACATGTATGTAGTTAATATATTTACACTTTGAACCTTTGAAACGTAGGTATATGGTATTATAAAAGGCCTCTGGACTCTGGAGACACATCTTGTGTCCACCATTGAGGAAACTTTCTAGGATAAAGGTAAAGTGTGTCTTGATAGAGTTGAGTTACATAGGTGAATGTGTTTTCCAGGACTTTTAACTAAGTATACATATCTCATTTGGGTCTTTCATTGTACAGATATAGAACATAAATTATTCAACTATTATGTTGAATAATATATAATAACAAGGGGTAAAGTATAGTGCTGTATGCAGCTTAACTTTGAAATGTATCAGAAATAAATGGATTAAAAAAAAGAAATAAATGGATCAATGAATGAGTGAATAGAGTGATAAAGCAAGTATAGAAATGTTAAATACAAGAGAGCTTTTAAAAGTTTGTGGGAAAATTCTATTATTTTAAATTGTTATTGCTGTGTATGGCTAGTTCTACACATTACATTTATTTTAGAATGCTCCCAGATAATTTTACATGTTTACTTTTGATAATTTTAGAAGCATTTTGTCAAATGCCTCTTGCATTGTTTTAGATTGCAATTAGATACTAACTTATGTACAGTTCTGAACTTTATCATACTGAGGCTGATCCAAGAAAGTTATACAGTGTTAATTATTCAAATAGTTTTTATTTTGCTCAAATTCTAAGGACAATATACCTAAGTTTTCTCATTGGACATTATATACTGATTTTCACTATGATGCCCATGTCTTTTGCTTACATCAAACATACATGCTTATTGTACTCATTGTTTTTCCTGTTTTAATCAGGAGTGCATCTTTACATGTGGAATCATTGTAAATTAGCAATTGCGATGTGAATTATTCTCTGCAGTCCTCTCAATGTAACATCACTTAACCCACTCCTTCCCTATATCGCTTGACTCCTTTTTTTCTTTCCTTTTGAATTTTGTCTTTATGTAATAATACTGCCCTTTTGATCTCATGTGGTTGGTTATTCTAAGGCAGGGGTCCTCAAACTTTTTAAACAGGGGGCCAGTTCACTGTCCCTCAAAACACGTTGGAGGACCAGACTAGAGTTTTTAAAAAAAACTATGAACCAATTCCTATGCACACTGCACATGTCTTATTTTGAAGTGAAAAAACAAACAGGGCAAAAACCTGGCGGGCTGGAAAAAGGTCCTTGGTGGGCCGCATGTGGCCCGCGTAGTTTGAGGATGCTTGTTCTAAGGTAAGAGCACTCTGTGGGGAAAAGAGGAGGCTTTTTACTCCTGTAAGAGTTACAGTTTTAGAAACCCACAGGGTCAGTTCTGCCCTGTTCTAAAGGGTTGCTGTGAGTCCGTAGTAGTAAATTTGGTTTGGAGTTTACTTTGTGTTTGAAAATTGAGCTATGAGATGGGTTCATTTCTGTAGGTTTGGTTCCACAGGTTTCTATCCAACTAGTAAACCTGGTCTCTTAGGATTTTGATTTTTGTTCCACATTTTCCCGCTTTGTCCAGGACCTTCTACTGCGAACCTTTTCAGAATAGTTGATATTGATAGCAGGGTACCATCAGGCTATTTTGGTCTCAGGATTTTGGAAACTAATGTTTATGGGGGTCACTTAGACTAATGGTTTCCATGTGTTTTTGATTTTCAGCACTCTTCTTCTCTGGCCAGGGAGAGGCAAGTAGGTGCACCTTAGAAGGCCACTTAGAAAATTTTATGATCCCAATGGCTACTCACCAAAATAGAATGTAGACTATATCTTGTGGACTCTGTTTTTTTAATTGACCTTATCCCTAAGTCTATGATTCTGCGTTTCAGGTCCCGTGATTCATTCCCTTGAGGTGTTTTATTGTGTCTAAGACATTTCAATAATTTTTTGCCTCCTTCACCATATTCATGTATATATTTGTAGCAAAGGTAAATACCTATGTTCAAATACCCTCTGTCAAACCTATAACATATATTTTGGATTCTACTTTCCACAGGTGTTTTGAAGCCCCCATTGTATAAATGTATATTCTTGTTTCTAATATTTCTTGGTAATCTACTTTTGTCAAAACAGTAGATAAGGATCCATCATTTATATTTAAGATACTATGAAATTTGAGTTTTGATATTTTTAGTGCATGGGAACTTCATTATTTTGGTTTCTAATTTCAAAGTGGTTGAAATGTCTTTTCTTGGTTAAAATTAAATTTACCGATTTTTTGTATTTAAGTATATTGTTGTCCTTAGATTTTTTTCAAGTTTTATTTGAGGCTTAATATATAACCCATTCAGGGGTAGCACAGATAGTTAAACACTTGACTACTAGTAAAATGTTGTTGCTTTTAAGCCAATCAGAAGTATCTTGGAATTTAGGCCTGGAAATCTTTTTCAGAACAGTCACAACAGTGGACTACCCATCCCACGGAGCAAGTAAAAGCTGAGCGCCTTCAGGTAGGAGGCTGGCCTGTGAAGTGGGGTGCCTCCAGGCATGCTATCTGGAGAGCTAGGTTTGCTGACCGCAGAACCATTAACTCTGTGGAATGTGTGTGCTCCTTGCACGTGGGATTACAGTGAACCAGAATCAGCTCACAGCAATGAAATATAATACACACTTAGTATAATACTTCCTGGCTGTTTGAAAATAAGGTAGAAACTTTGCCTTTAGATAAGGAATACTCAAATATATCAATTCATCTTTTATACAGTTTCTCTGAGCATAGTTTATTTTTGCTAATTCTGGCACGAGCTGGTAGTTTTGTGTTAAAATTTTGTTGGTGTCCATTTCCTTCATTTATTGCCTTATATAGCTTGGTAATAATACTGATGTTTGTATTTAGAGTTTAAATTCTGAGCACCAGGTTTGTAGAAGGCTATGATTTGTAGTGAGAGCTCTAAATCCATTTTGAGTCTCCATATAAATACAGCCACCATTGAATTCTTTCTGACCATTGACCAGCAGTATGAAAATACTTTGCCCTGAGGCCGAATGAGTTTGCTGTGACTTTCCTGACCAGCCCCAACAAACTGCCATTGACTTGATTCTGTTTCATAGAGATCCTTTACAGGGTTTTGGAAAAATAAATGGCATGAGTACCATATATGACCTCTCCTAGCTACACAGAGGGAAATGGAAAATCACCACATTAGCATCAGCTGGCTCAGACTGATAGCAGTGACATGCATCCACTCGCCAGCCATCTCTCCCAAAGGAGAGACTCTGTGATTATCTGGATTCAGTAATTAATTGCAGTAGCCATACTGAAGGCACAGACAATACTCATAATTATGGAATTTATTAAGATAAAATTATTCAGACAGGATACCCTCTTCTCAGCCATGCTGGCAGGCAGACCTTTCTCTAACCTTTGGCCTCTCAAACACACTTGTGACCCAATGGCCTCTGCCTAACATGTGTAATGTAGCAAAGCTCTTTTAGGGCTGCCAATAAATGCCCGAATGGCACACCAGTCCACCTGAAGATGATCTACTCTGGTTCTGTGGGTCAGCAAACCTAGCTTGCCAATTGACATGCCTGGAGGCACCCCACTTCAGGTAGGAGCTAGTCTCCTACCTGAAGGTTCTCAGCTTTTACTTGCTCTGTGGGCTGGGGAGTGCACTGCCCATGCTTCATGCTCTGACTCCTTAGTTCTGTTGCTGCAGCTTTCCTGATGTCAGCAATCTCCTGGATCAAGGCAGGGGTTGGGCTGGGGGAGTCAGTAGGCCTGGAGGGCAAAGCGGGTCCAAAGATGTCATTCTAGCAATTAATTATATTCACCATGTTGTGCTATCACCACCACTGTTTGTCAAAGTTTTTCATCACTCTGTATAAAACTTCAATACTCCTGCAGCAATAATGCCTCTTTCCTTGGTAACCACTAATAGCCCTTTGTCTCTCTGTAATTGCCTGTTCTAAATATTTCATCTCAATGGGATTATATAATAATTGTCCTTTGTGTCTGACTTAGCTGACTGAACTTTTCAAGGTTCATTTTTCCCATGGATTTTATTTAATACTTGTTATTTGTTTTGTTCTGCAACTCCTGCTTTGTTGGAGTTAATTATTTTTTGTACCATATTTCTTGAGTCTTCTGCGATAGTATTCTGTACTATTGAAAAATAGTATAGTGAGCTGTGGCTGTTTTTAAAATGTCTGAGGGACAACTGAGGTGTAGGAGTAGCTATCACTCTTAAGAATCCTTTCCATTTGCCTGTCCAATCTCCTCATTCATCTCCAAGTTGGTATCAAAGATTGCAGAGCCTTCCACGTAGGACTTCTTGTAGTCTGAGAAGGGAGGGTTAGACCTTAAGTATCACTTGGTGTTCTTCTACCTCCTTTGATACACATGCTTCTCTGTGTGTAATTTTTAATGAATTTTAAAGATTAAAGTATGGCAACATTTCAAACGTGAAAAGTACATAAAATAACATTATACTTTATTTTCAGCTATGCTAGGTTTAATTCTAGGGAGTTTTAAGTTACTACCTCTTTGCCAAACCAACATTTTTTTCCCTAGAATCTTAAGTTTTTATGTGTTAAAAAATTTTAAGTTCTTATTTTAAACATCTGAAATAGGTACTTAGCATTTGATAAGTACCTAGCTAATGTTGGATAATGTCAAATAACTCTGGATTAATAAACATACTTGATGTTGAAATTATATTTAAAATAATGAACTTTTCCCCCTTCCTTCTTGAAAAGAGTTGGGAGCACTTTAATCAGGGGGTATCAATTAGTCGTTCAACCAGTATGTGAAAGAAAACTAGCAGTTTTACCTTTGTGTTCTAAAACTTATTTCTTGTCTAAATAGTATACTGGATACAGTTCTTTGGGTTTCCTGTGCCCCGTGTTGAAGAGCTTGGTGATGTAGTTCGTTTGAGAAACAGCAGTCACTGGAACATTTTGGGAAACTGTCCTTATCAGATGGAAGCAAAGCGGAAGATTTGGCTGTTACCTCTTAGATTTCCTTCTCTGGCTATTCAGAGACCTCTGTTAATTTTTATGGAACCAGTTTCTAGTAGAACTATAGGGTAAATGCATATTAATTTCTTTAGTGGGTCACCTTTACTATTTCGTTCAGTTGTCCTCCAGTTAGTGGACGGATGATTATAGAATTTTAGCATAGTGGTTATGTGTTGGGCTGATATCTTCAAGGTCAGCAGTTCAAAACCATCAGCCACTCTGGAAATATGACAAGGCTTTCTCAATAAATAGCAATGAGCTTGGTTTGGTTTGTAATTGGTACTAGTGTGAGGCCCTAAAAGCTATAAGAATTTCAACAACATAGAAAACTGTTTTTGTATGGTTTGTACTAATGCTTCCCACTAGTGTGGTTATTCTATTCTGTTCATTCATCGATACAGAATAGTTAATAATACCTTAAGGGACATTCTGCGTTTTCATAATATATCCTAAAATACATTAAAAAATTTTTTTTCATTTTTTAGGTTTAATGCCTATAATAAATATATAGATGTCTTTCTCAGTAAATGAAGCTTTTTATTGTGTTAGTCTGGGTTGACTAGAGAAACAAATTTATAGACACTCGTGTATAAAAGAGAACTTTATATCAAAGAGCAATTGTACATTAAGAAAACATTCCAGCACAGTCCAGTCCAGTTGAAGTCCCTAAGTCCGATATAAGCCCATATGCCCGATACCAATCAATAAATGCCCCTTCAGATTCATGCAACATATACAATGAGGCCGAGTACAGGAAGACCACAGGCCAGTGGGTGGAAAGTCTTGTAGAGCCAGTGGTGGTGGAAGTATCTTATCATTGGCAGGGGTCTCCATGTGGCTCCTTCAGCTCCAGGGCTCTAGTATAGCTCTTTGTGTCTTATCAACAGGAATGTCTCCTAGGGAGGCGAATGTGCCCTGCCTCCAGTGAGCTATTTCTCTCCATTGCGCCTGCCTCCAAATGAGGCCATCAAACTGTGACCTGATTGACAGGCCAGACTACACCCCTTCCTCAAGTTGACATTATATAACTGCCATGATTATTATCATAGGATTTTTGAAAAAGTAATTAATAGGCTGTGAAATATAATAGGCTGAGAATCAATGCACCAGGTAACAAAGGTCAGAGTGCTAGGATAAGAAGATTGTTCCAAATAGATAATACCTATTACATAATTCCATCTGGAACTAGATCATGGCAATGGTCTCAGAAGAAATGACTGAAAATGGTTAACTTTTATACTAACTGAATGTTTCTGGTAAGAGGAGGAAAAACTCAGTATCTAAGCTTTTTAGAGAGGTTTGAAAATAAGAAGACCCTTCACTAAATGCATTTTATATGTATTTAAACCAAATTAACATGTTACTTTATTAAAATTAGGTACTAAGCAAATTGTTGAATTTCTGATAACTTTAGATAGAAATTTTGAAATTGAATAATATATTAATTGTTAAACATGTAGTTATATACAATTAACTTTATATTAGACTTGTTAATGGACATTAGCCCATAAGATAAATGAATAAATAACAATTAGGATTATACCTCCTGTCCAGAATTTTATCTTAATCATTTTTTCTCATCTTCTAATTGTGGTTTTCAAACATTAGTTTGCATCAGAATTATCTTGTTAAAATATATATTGCTAGGCTTTACTTACAATAATGGAATTTAGAAAATCGTGGTTGAGCCCGAGAACTTATATTTCTCACAAACTCCAAAGTGATGCTGTTTATCTGAAAAACGTATCTTGAGATTGACCTACCCTAATGATAGTAGAACAACACGTATGATTGGGGCCTAATAAGAACTTTGTGCTTATAACTGTTACCACTGAATTCGAAATCTTTTTAAAAAAAAAAAAACTTTCCATGATATATAAATGAAGTCCTAACAACTTCTGCCTTATTTTTAGCTGTTCTTTGCCTTTTCTAACATTCTTTGCTTATAATTGAAGCAGATGGTTCCCAGAAAGGCAAGATGATAATTTGACAAGAAACGTAACCTTTCCATGCTCCTTTGTAGTGCTGCATGAAGATAAGCCTTTCAAAATGATCTTGAGGTTTAAAAATGCTCTTTTATATTGAAAAAGTTTTTAAAGTGTTATTACTCAAAAGAAAACAAGATATATGTAGTATGTACTTATAAAGAACACTTTGATCTTAAAAATGTTTCTTAAAAACATTTTTGTAATTTAATATAATCCATAACTATCATTAATTCTTAAAAGTATTTGATTTTCGACAAATTCCATCTCATTGCTTGCCAGGGCTACTACTACTTTAATGCTAAGAATAACTTATAAGTCCTATAAAATAATTAATAGTCAATAATCGTATTTCCATAATAATAAATTATACTCTATAGGCCATGGATGAGCCACACAAAAATAGATTTTAGTTTTAGTATACATAAATATTTGAAAAAGTTAAATATACAAAATGAAAATTATTACCTTTATAAATAGGGTTACTGTTAAACAATTATTGAGCAGTTTCTGTGGACATATTTTTGAGATGTAGAGATCATGATCCTTAATCACATGATTTTTTTTTTTCACAAAGCAAGTTTCCATTGGGAGCCATTGAAAAAGAGAAATGGCAGTGGTGCAAACTACAAATTCCCAGCAAGTCTATTTTGATTTATGGCCAACTCACAAGTCACATGATTTTTCATAAATGTAGTAATTAGTAATAATTTCCTTTAGTGGAAAGATAAAATATGACATTGAATGCATTTTTAACATAAAAACTTGAATAAAAAAGATCTTTCTTAATAGGGCACCTCTGAGGGGATTCAGATACCAACCTTTAATTAGTAGCTGAGTGCAAACCATCTGCACTACCCAGGGACCTAGTTAGTAGTTGAGTATTTACCACTCATGTATTCTGTGAAATACCCCCAAAACCCATTTCCATTGAGTCACTTCCAACCCACAATGTAGTTGTTTGTGTTTTTAAGTGCTAGGTGCCACTGCGTTGGTCCCAACTCAGTAGTGACGTTAAATACAACAGAATGAAACATTGCCCGGTCCTGCCCATACTAGCAATTGTTGTTTGAACCCATTGTTTCAGCCACTGTGTCAGTTCATCTCATCAAAGATCTTCCTCTTTTTTTGTCCTTCTATTATGTATGTATGGTATCCTTTTCCAGGGACTGGTCTCTTCTGATAACATGCCCAAAGCATTCTAGCTGTTCTTCTTCCAAGACAATTTTGTTTGTTCTTCTGATAGTCCATGGTACTTTCAATAATTGATTCCTTGCCAGCTTTCATATGCGTATGATGCAATTGAAAATACTATGACTTGGTCCAGGCACATCTTAGCCCTCAAAGTGACAACCTTGCTTTGCATCATATTCCTCAGAGGTATTGTACAGCAAATTTACCCAATGCAGTCCATCATTCCATCTCACTGCTACTTCCTTGAACATTAACTGTGGATCCAAGATGAAATCCTTGACAATTTCAATCTTTTCCTCATTTATCATGACATTATCTCTTGGTCCAGTTCTGAGGATTTGCATTTTCTTAAATTAAATTTTAACCCAAATTGAAGGCTGCAGTCCTTGATTTTTGTCAGCAAGCGCTGCAAGTTCTCATTTCACAGGTTGTTAATAAGCCTTCCTCCAATCCTGATGCCACATTCTTCTTATAACCCAGCTCCTTTATTTGCCCTGCATACAGATTGAGTAAATATGGTGAGAGGATACAACCCTGACACACACCTCTTGTTTTTTAATCACTTTATTAGGGGCTCATACAACTCTTATCACAATCCATACATACATCAATTGTGTAAATCACATTTGTACATTCATTGCCCTCATCATTCTCAAAACATCTCCTCTCCACTTAAGCCCCCGGCATTAGGTCCTCATTTTCCCCCTCCTTCCCCGCCCCCCCTCCCTCATGAGCCCTTGATAATTTATAAATTATTATTTTTCCATAACTTGCCCTGTCCCACATCTCCCTTCACCCACTTTTCTGTTGTCACACACCTTTTAAAATTTTAAACCACCCCCTATTGCTTGGTTCTGTTTGCTCAAACTGCCTCTTGATCCATGTACAGGTTCTGCATGAGCACAAGGAAGTGTTCTGTAATTCTAATTTTTCTTACAGTTATCCATAGCTTGTTATGATCTGCATAGTAGAATGCCTTTGCATAGTCAATAAAACACAAGTAAGCAGCTTTCTAGTGTTCTCTGCTTTCAACAAAGGACCATCTGGCATCAGGATAGCCCTTGTTCTGTGTCCTCTTTTGAATCCAGCCAGAATTTCGGGTAGCTCTCTGTCAACATACTGCTACAACTGTAGCTGAATGATCTTCAGCAAAATATTACTTGCATGTGGTATCAATAAGATTATTCTATAATTGACACAATCTATTGGGTCATATATCTTTGGAACGTGTACAAATGTAGAGCTCTTCCAGTCAGTTGACTGGGTAGTTGTCTTCCAAATTTCTTGGCATTGGCGAGTGAGTGCTTCCAATGCTAGACAAGCTTCTTGAAACTTCAGTTTGTAGTCCATGAATTCCTGGGCTGTGTTTTTTAGCTAATTCTTTCAGTGCAACTGGTACTTCTTCCTTCAGTGTCATTGGTTCTTGATCATATGCTACCTGTGGAAATAGTTAAATGTTGACTATTTCTTTTTGTTTCCGCGATTCTGTGTAGTTCACACACTCTCACCCCTGCCATTGAGTGAGCTCCAACTCATGGTAACCCTGTGCAGCATAGTAGAACTGCCTTTGTGGCTTTCCAAGAGTGTTTAACACTTTCAGAGAGGCTGGGGGTTTTGAACTGCTGAATTTGCAGATGAGCAGCCCAACATGTAGGGCCTAAATTCTTTGCAGACTAGTTTGTGTTATCTGGGACTAAGCTTAGGAAATTTTAATTACTTAAAAGCAGTTTATGTAGTACATTGGTAACCTCTTAATCTTTGCACTTTCCAGTTTAATAAAATGTTTTTTGCTATCAATTATGACTATACAGCTTCACATTAGTAATCAACTGTTTAGTTAGGTTTGTTTCTATCTTGATTAAACTAGCTTTCTGTTTTTATTGTTTTCTTGAAGTATCATTACTGGTAAGCTGTGGCAACAGTTTAAAAATGTGCATACCATATTTTATATAGTAGAGCTAGTAGCCTCTTGATAAAAGTTCATATAATATTATACAGATTCACAAGTGCAGTTTCGGTATGAAAGATAGCCCTTTTTGATTGTATAAAAAATTAAGCTGCATATATATTAGTAATAATTTCTTTTCACTTATCTTTAGTGTGTGTTTTTCTAATTTGCTTTGTACTAAGATTTTTCTCAAAATTAAGAAGATACAGTATTTTTATTTTACTTAATTTCTAAATCATCATACCACCTGTGACTTTATTTGGGATTTGCTGTTTTATGTTTGTTTGTGTATAGTGTCTATTAATGGCTAAATAACCTAAAATGAAATTGTAAATTAAAAAAATTCTTAGCTAGATTTTCTGTTAAACATTGATTACTATAATTATGAGTCTGTTTACTTAGCTCTTATTTATTGGTTTTGATCCCTTTTATAAAAATTCATATTTTTAAGTGGGTTTACATTTTTCATATAAATGTCTTATATTTTTTCAAGGAAATAATGTTAATACATTGTTCGCCAAATACAGGAAAAATTCTACAATCAGCTTCTTTATGTATTTAACATGTAGGGCTTTCTATAAATCTTACTGCTTCTGAGCTAGTTCTATTAATGATACCTGCTGTCTATCTTGTTCAATAGAAATAATCATTTTACATTTAATGTGACTATTCTCTTTAAAAACAAAAAGCAACATGCCATTCTCTCAATGCAGTAAGTAATATTGTTGATTTAAAGATATCAAATGTTTTGAGAAAAGTGATTTGTAGACAGACTGGACATTACTAATTCAGAAGATGACAGTATTTCTCAAAATATTTCACTTGCTTCTAAAACGCTTAGTATTCTGAAGGTGTTACTATAATTCCTGAAGTGGCTGTGCTTAGATTTTGAGATATATTTTAGTTGCTATGAGATCAATGAATATAGAGAAAATTTCTTCTTATTTTTATGTACTTTTAAGACACCTAGCTGTTGGGCAGAAGAGGGAGCAGAAAAGAGGTCACATCAGCGCTCTGCATCATGGGGAAGTGCTGATCAACTGAAAGAGGTAAGTTATTTTGATTTTCAGTCTAGAACTGTTTTGGTTCTAGAAAATTTATAAATGAGAGAAAATATGATAGTACTACTTTTATTTCTCCTCACCTTAGCTCTTTCAGAAGTTAAGTTTAATCTTACCTCTTCGAAGTTAGTGAACAAGTCTTAGTTTAATCTTATCTCTTCGAAGTTAGTGAACAAGTCTTAGTTTAATCTTATCTCTTCGAAGTTAGTGAAGAAGTCTTGAGTTTTTGCCCTTCGTGTTCTGCACCCTCACCTTTTAAGTCTGTCCATAATGAACTTTATTTTTGTGTATGACCTCATATCTTTTTTCAGCTAAAAGCTTATGGTCCACTTCAGCTTTCTAGTGTTTAGTTTATGTAGTGATTGGGATGTGTTTTCTGTTTTTATACCTTATTTATGATATTCAGCAGCATATTGTTGCCCTTTGGACCCAGTAGTAACATTGAAATAGGTGTCTTTTAGGAATAGTGTTATGACCCATTTCACTGTTAATTTTGGATAAACTACAGTATGATACTATTTTGGATTGTATTTTCTGCCATTTTTATCTTTTACTCTTCTAATTCTTCTCTGTTTAGTTTTATGAAAGGTCACCTAGTTGATCTTTTCTATAACAATTCTAAGTGTTATAGGGAACTCAGCATTTTGCAAGAGAACCATTTAAATTGCTTGAACTTAAATTGTCAAATTAGTTGTTAAATATTAAACTCTATATTATACTCCATAGTTTAATGGATCAATGTTGAGTAAGTTTGCTCTAAATATTTGAAGGCATATCAATAAGTAGTTTTTTCTCCAGGGTAAATGTTGACATTTCTCTTAAATGTTTTTCTTCTGCCATCCTTTTGTGATATTTTAGTATCATTTTCAAATGCTATAGATTATTACTTCTCATATGCTATGGTGCCTGAACTAAACAGATAACATTTATTAGCATTATTTTGCATATTTAGCAGCTTTTTGTTAATGATGAAGAGAAATCCTCCATGCCTTATTTTAACCCTGCACACAGTGCACATGTATAGTCATTTCCTCCCTGGAAACAGCAAAATAGAAAGGAAACTGAGTCTGTCTGTCTAGTCAAAAATAGCTAACATAACTGTATATAATATGAATACTGAAAGAGTGCACTTGCAGTTTTATCTCTGAGGTAGGTAGAATCTCAAAAGTTCCAATATTTAGTAGAGTTGAACTTTGGACTGAAGCGTATAATAAGAATTATTTAATGAAGAATGACTGACAAAACTGAGTGAGAAGGTTCTATTGCTCCCCACCATAACGCAACCATACATTGCAGATAAAACTGTCAAATCAACCATTTCAGTGTGCTAGAAATTAAAATCAACCAAACAAATTACATTGAGAAATTTTATTCAGAAAAACTACTGAACTTAAGCATAACATACATTGTGGTGCTCTGATCTGGACTACAGCTCTTCCCCCTTGCATTGTATCTAACTTTCTTGTCATTGCAGTTCATCCAGGAAAGTGGGACAGTCTTGAAATCCAGCAGCTTTGCTGCCCTTGTTAAGGAGAGAGCTCATTTGATATGGAGAATTGTAGGTTAAAGTGGCAATCTTGGTACCAGGTGAACAGAAGAGTCAATAACTTTTTTAGTCTGAAGTTGTGGTCCTATTTGTAGCAAGCAATAGATTGGTAGATCAGTTGGGATTTAACAGAAAGTTCTAGGAGGAAACACAACTATGGACTTACTAAGTTTAATACATGTCATGTGTTGAGTGGAGGTTGTACACCTGCACAGCAGAAGATAAAGTGGACCTAAATACTCATCCACCACTTGTCTGCCAGTGTGTGGTAATATAGTGGTTTGCTGCAATGCTGGAAGCTGTGTTGCGGGTATTTCAAATAACAGTACAGTCACCTGAATTAAACAGATTTCACCAGCTATAAAGAAGGACTAGCCTGTCCACTTCAAAAGAATTAGCCACTCTATGGATAGCATGGGCATATTGTCAGTTACTGAAAACCTAATGAACAGAAGCAGAAATAGAGATAGTGCCAGAAGATGAGCGAAAGTCAGAAGATGCTCAAAGTATGACTGAGGGAAGAGCTTGTTTGTCAAAACGACACAGATGGAGTAAGGCCTGCAGCAAAACGCCTTCGAGGCCTTCATTTGCTGATGGGCATGACTCAAAATGAGAAGAAACCGCTGAAACCATCAGTTAATAATCAGAACTTGGAATGTATACAGTATGAATTTAGGAAAATTAGAAGCCATCTGAAATGAAATGTAATATGTAAAGATGGATAGTCTAGGTATTAGTGAGCTGGAATAGACTGATAATAGGCCATTTTGAGTCATGAAATTATTGATGGTTTACTGTGTTGGGAATGGCATGATCCAGAGGAATGGGAGGTTATATTCATTGTCAAAAGCAACATTTCAAGAGATTTTTCTTGAAGTACAATGTTGTATGCGAATTGACAATTGTCTATCTGAGTATAAGGAAACCAAGTGAGTTCAACTATTATTCAAATTTATTCACCAAACACTAAAGCTAGTGATGCAGAAACTGAAGAATTCAACCACTATCTTCACTCTGGAATTGACAAAACATGAAATCAAGATGCATTGATAATTATTGGTCATTGGAATGTAAAAGTTGTAACAGTAGTTGGAAAATACAATCTTGGCTGTGATAGAAATGAAGCTGGAGATGGGATGATAGAACTTTGTAAGACAACAATTTGTTTATAGTAAATACCTTTTTCAACAACGCAGGTGATTATATACATGGACTTCTGTGGATGAAATACACAAAAATCAAATGGACTACATCTGTGGGAAGAGATTATAGAGACGCTGAATATCAACAGCTAATATGAGGCCGGGGCAAATAGGAAGAGACCATCAATTGCTCATGTATAAGTTCAGGTTGAAGTTGAATAAAATTAAAACAAGTTCACAAGAGCCAAAATATTGATCTTGAGTAGAGAAACAAACCAGTGACCATCTGTGTACAAGAAGGAACTTTATATCAAGACATAGTTTCATATGAAGAAGGCATTCCAGCCCAATCCAACTAAAGTCCCCGAGTCCCATGCTAGCTGGCACTCTGACACAGAAAGGTGAAGCGGGAAGCAGGGACATCAGCGGAGTTGTGTGGATCCAAGGTCTGTGGAAAAATGGTCGAGTACCAACAGCTCAGGAAAAAGAGGAAGGACCTCGATGAGACAGATGGACACAGGGACTTTAATAATGCGCTCAAACAGCATAGTTGTGAGGATTGCACAGGACTGAGCACCGTTTTATTCTGTTATACAAGATCCAAGTCATAGTATTTTCAGTTCCCTCATATGTATGCGAACGTTAGACGCTGAATGAGGAAGACCAGAGAAGAATTAATATGTTTAAATTATGGTGCTGGCAAAGACTATTGAAAGATTACCAAAAGAACAAGCAGACTTGTCTTGGAAGAAATATAGCCAGACTGCTGTTGAGAAGCGAGGTTGGTCAGACGCTCTAATGTACTTTGGACACGCTATAATGAGAAACCAGTCCCAGGAAGTAGACACCATGATTGTTAGTAGAGGGGCAATCAAAAAGAGGAGGCCCCTTAAGAAGACCTTTGTACCTTGGATTGGTACAGTGGGTGCAACAAGGGGCTCAACCATAAGAACATTTGTGAGGATGACACAGGGTTGTTTTTTTAAATCATTTTATTGGGGGCTCGTACAGTTCTTATCACAATCCACACATACATCCATTGTGTCAAGCCACATAGGTACATTTGTTACCATCATCATTCTTGAGCTGTTTTATTTCTGTTATATCAGGGGTCGCCATGAATCTGTACCAATCCTGTGGTACCTACCAATATCAGCAACACATCCCTGGCCACTGGAGCCTAAGAATAATTGCAGAAGAAGATTTTAGAGGACTTGTGGGAAAGAAAATCTGGCATAGACTTATAAAAGTCCTTGATTTTGAAGATGATCTTCTTTCTAATCAGATATCCATCATTAGTGAGTAGATTCTTTATTGGCTAGGGATGGTTGAAGAAAACCTCTGATCAAAATTTGGCTGAATGCTGAGTTATGGAGGCACAGTCATAAGCCCTAATGAAGCCAAGCATAAAAAGACAAATGAAAATTATAATTGAGAATAGGTATCGGTTAGCCAGTGTGTGATAAAAAGACAGTATAGATTTTAATATTACTAAGAAAACAAATTATCAAGACAGCAATAATTTCTAGGGGGAATAAGAATCTGAAATTATTACAATATTTTTCAAACATGCCAATATTCAACAAAAAAAGTTGAGATGTGAAAAGAAATAAGGCATTACCCATTCTTAAAATATTTTAAAAGACAACCAATAGAAACTATTTATATGTACAACTAAAGAACTAAAATAAACCATTATAAAGAATTAAAGGCCAGTAGAGCAAGAGTGACTCAATAAGTAAATAAATTCCTCAAAAGACAGTAATTACAAAAAATAACCTAATACAAATTCTGGAGTTAAAAAGCACAGTATTATATGAAAAATTCACTAACTATATAGCAGATTTAAAGTGGCAAAAGGATCAGTGAACTTGAAGTTATGCCAATGGGCCTCATAAAACCTGAGGATCAGAAAAAACATTAATGCAAAATGAAAAGACCGGTGAGACAACATTAATTGCCTACACATACATGTAATAAGAGAAAAATTAAGAGAGGAGCAGAAGAAACATTGCTTAATTTGAAGAAATAACGTCAGAAGATTTTGAAAATGGGCCAAAAGTGAAGGGAGAAATCATGTAGGCAGAAAAAGGAAAATGACTTAAGGCACATAGAGAACCAGTACCAATAATATCTTTAACTGCTAGTCCGCTTCTCATCAGAAGCGGTGGTGACCATCCACAGAGTACTCAAACAGAAAAATCAACCAACAGAACTGTATCTAAAAAACACGATTTTCTAAAAGTGAAGGTGAAGTAAAGCTATTCCCAGATAAAGATAGAGTTTCAATCTTCAGGCTGAAAAGATACCAAAGGAGTAGCGGAACAGGAACCACAAAAAAGATATAACACAAATTGAGAACAATTGACAAAAACAAATATAAATTCAACTGTATCTGTGATTGCATTAAATATGAATGGAGTAAATGTACTCAGCTGAAAGGCAGAGATTGTCAGACTGGATGTAAAAGTATCACTCAATTATATGAGCGGGTACCCCCCCAAAAAGGATTTTTATTTTTCAAAGTACCTTCAAACTACTCTCCATTATACTTAGTAACATTTTTCAAATCTGCAATTCCATTCTTGCAAAGAGTTTTCAAACTTTATGTATTTGGATGGCTGACCTCTTCTACTTCATCAGATCTCTGTCCTTTCAAGTCCCTCTTCATTTGAGGAAACAAAAAGTCACACAGAGCGAGGTCAGTTGAGTAAGGTGCATGGGGCAAGAGAGGCATGGTGCTTTTTGCCCCATAAACTGGCACACTGAGATTGCTGTGTGAGCAGGTGCATTGTTGTGGTGGCAGAAGCAGTCCCCTGTCTGTCACAAATCAGACTTTTTTTTCTTCCACACTGTTACACTATATTTTCATAACCTCTAAATAGAAAACTTGATTAACAGTCTGACCTGCTAGTACAAGCTCGAAATGCAGTACAAGTCGACTTTTTTGTCCTTTCAGGAAGTTGATGGATGTCCACAACGAGGTTTGCCATAAATAGACATTTCACCCTTTTTGAAATCAGAAAACCACTCATACACCTGAGTTTTCCCATTCTTCTATCCTTGTAACCTGTGTTAACATCACAACAGTTTCTGCAGCCTTTTTCCTGAGCAGGAAACAAAATTTCACAGCCGCACGCTACTGTCTTAAATTGGCCATCACAAATTCAAAATTTGAGTGAAACTGCTTTTACAAAGAATTCACTGTGAGCAGAGAAAACCTTCTGAGGCTATGCCACTGGGTGCGTTAAGTCAGAGCAAGTTGCTCAATGCTCGCCTAGCGGGAAAAATGCATACTAAGAAAGCTCTGCCCAGCCGAGCTTTTTTCTGTTTATGGGGAGGAGGGAGGGTACCCCTTTGTATGCTGTCTATAAGAGATGCATCTTAAATTAAATTTTAAATTAAATGACACATATAGGTTGAAAATAATATAGATGGAAAAATAAAAACAGTAAGTAGTTACAATAAAGCTGTAGTAGCTATATTAATATTAGTCAAAGTAGATTGTAAGACAAGTATTACTAAAGACAAATAGGGAAATTTCATAATGACACAAAGGTTAGTATATCAGGAAGATAAAACAATAAAAGTGGTTATGAATTTTAAAAGAACCTCAATATTCCACCCTCAATACCTCATAGCAAAACTAACTAGATTACAAATAAGCAAGGAGATAGATTTTAGCAACATTATTATTCAACTTAGCCTAACATATATAGGAAACTCAATTTAGTGACTTGTCATTGTTGTTAATGTCATCCAGCTGGTTCTGACGCTACACGACACAAGAAAGCACTGTGCAGTCCTATCCATCCTCACTATTATTATATTGGACTCCATTGTTATGGCCACAGAATGCATATTCATTTCAAGCACCTATGAGCCATTCTTTATGTTAGACTATACTGGGGCTAAGGAAATGGCCTGGGGACCACGTTTAACCTTCTCTGGCTACACAACTCCCTCTCTGGCCAATAAAGATTCCTCTGAAGCAGAAGTCAAGACATGTCTCTACCCTCCAACCTTTTATCCTCTCTTCTGTCACCAGCCATTTGTCTTATGACACACTGTCTTTGATAATCTCTTGCAGTGGCCATATAGAACTTACAGACAGTACTCACAATTATGGAGGTTTATCAGTTAACATTAGCAGAGTAGAGAACATTAAGGATACAGTGCTTTATCTGAAGCAATGCCTCTTCCCAGCCATGCCAGCATACATATGTGTCTCTCTGGGCCTGAGCCTCTCAGCCCTGAGATCTCGCAACCTCGGCTTTCTGTGCTCCAGCAAATATTACAAAGTTAATTTAGCACTGATAAACATCCAAAAGGCATATCACTTTGCAAGCCAGTCTCCTTGCTGGATACACTCAGCTTCACTTGTTTTGTGAATTGGGAAGCCCACTGTTCTGTATCATGGTCTCAGGATTGCAGCTTCTGCTGACTCTGCCATTGCCTGTGGTTCTATTTGGTTGTGGGATTCTTGTTCTTGCTTCTGAAATGGCTCATGTTATACTTGGTGAAATGGCAAAACTGACCAAGCCCCTTTATTAGAGATTTACACACCCTATCTGTTAGGGTTCAATCATTTGGCGAGAATTACAAAGGCTATAACTAGTAGAGCCAATCCAAGCTCAGCCCAAGAGGACATAAGAATGTAATGTCACTACATTTATTCCATTTATTTGTGGAATCACTACATGTGAATACGTTTGTATGCTCAGTATTATATAGTGCATCTAGAATTTGAAAATAAAAAGACAGTAGAATGTAATTGCATATTAGGAAAAATAGCTAAGGCTTTTAAGAGATAATTGCAAGAAGACCTTATGTTGACATCTAATGTCTTCAAAAAATAGAGCTCTCTTAACTGTGATGAAAAATTAGAATAGTTGCAATATATTTTTTTATCACTTTAGGTAAATGGGATTATAAGTCCTTATAAGTCATCAAATTCTGTTTGGTCTTTTCCAATAAAAGTTTTCATCTTTATTGCCACACCCCTTTTCCTAGCAGGGGCCTATTGCAGCAGGATGCCTTGTCCTAGAGTTCTAGAGATGCCAGAATTCTAGAGATGGTGGGAGCTCCTTTTCATTTTTATGCATACCTTCACGGGTGCTCTTTGACAATTGTGTAGTTGGCGCTTGGGTGAGGAGGAGAAATGAAAGTGCAGAAATTCCTACTTAACAGGTAGTCTTATAAGAAAGATATCTTTATATTCTCTGGGATTGACAAATTTTTAATGCTTTGGTTTTAGAGTATTTTTATAAGTTTGCGAGTTCATTGTTCTATGTTTCTCTTACTCAAAATTATGTCTGCCTGGGTCTATGAATCCTATATTCTCTCCTTCTTAACTTCTAGGGTTCTAGAAATAACCTTGAGCATCCCAGCGGTTGAGCTTTGTTCATCTTTCTAGGTTGCCTTCTTAAGACAGTCCTCCACGATAGCTTTCATATTCAAGTTTCCCAAATTATTCATGGGAAAATCTTACACATTTTCGTTTGGTTAATCACTGGAAGTTTAGGCTGACTAATATGACAACAAAACCATTATCTTAGCTTACTCTTCTCATTATTCACAGTGGAAGTCAGGTACCAGTATACCACGCTCCTTCACTTCAAGGAAGAGATAATCTTTCCAGATTGTTCCTTTAAAACTCTTTCTTGATTTACGATAAAGGAAGATGTGTACCTTTTCAAGTCTTAGATTTGATTTTATTCTATTTTAAACATACTAAGTTAGACTTAATGTTACTTGGACACTGACAGCAGACATGAGACTCCTGGTTGAGAGATAAATGACTGTATTATTCACAAAAAGAATCAAGGGCTTCATATTTGTATCAGTTCTCTTTGACCCCAAGACTCTCAAGAGTCATGTGCAAAGCCCAGATGAATACCTGCACTGATAGTAGATCAAGTGACTTGAGAGAAACACTGAGCTTGGGAAATATAATGCTCTATAGTAAGTGGTAAGAAAGCCTAATCTTTGCCTCATAGGGAGACTTAACCTTATCCTCAAGTTTGCTTGCTATCTAAAAACCTGAAAAATGGCCAAATTAGAATGTCCAACGCCTTACACTCTTGCCTCACCCAGCAAGATGTTAAGGAGCACGAGAGATCCATAGGCCAATGTCTCACAACACACACTACTTCTCTCACCAGCAATAGCCTGTTCCTAGTCCTCCCTCAGTCTTTATTTATACACTAGATGAAAGAGGTTTAAGAGTCATGTAATTATTATCTTCCACTTACTTTTAAAATTTTCCATGTATATATTTTTTAATTTAGCATCTGTTATCTTTATGCCTTATTAAATGGTCCATTTAACATTATATTATGCAGATAATAAACGAGTTCCATTCCTAGTGTAAGCCAATTTTGTACACAAATCCGAACAGTTATAATTGATATCTAGTATCAGTTAAATCTTTAACTTAGCATGCAGTTTACCTTTCTGTGCATAAAAAAAATAAAAGAATCTTAATACAATAATACGTTTTCATGGGCATTGCAAAGGAACACCTATTTGCTATGGACCATTGTATGTACCTCAGATTTTTAATATAATACATTTTACCAGGGGATTGATTAGTAACTCTGGTTTGCTCTGCTCCCACAGCACTTTATACTTTTCAGCTAGGGTTCTATGATTAATTGCATTGGCCACTCAAAACTGACAGACAGTGTTTATGCTTATGGGATTTTTGATGGAAGGTAATAGGTTACAATTCAGGTGGAGATGCTCAGGATACAGTTGTTCTGTCAGGACATGTTATAAGGTTCTTTTAGGGTTGCTAATAAATGCCCAAAGGGCATGCTACTCCATTGTAAGGCTCAACCAAAAGGCCATCAGCTTCAACTCCTGGGTCTGAGCCCAACTCCCCAAATTAAATGTCCCAAAGCACCCTGTCCTACAAGCTAGCTTCCTGCCTGATGGCACTCGGCTTCACCTGCTCTGTGGGCTGGGAAGTCCATAGCTCTGTCTCCTGTTCTGGATCATGGTTCTGCTGCTGCTCCTCTCTTCCACTCCCTTAATTGTCAGTGCTGTCGCCTGCATCACAGAGGTTCACTGTGAAGAAGTCTCCAGGTCCAGAGGACATGGCCCACACCTGGCTCTTCTCTCCTACTGGAAATGCGCTCTCCCTTCCTGTTTCTGATGGTTCATTTTCTACCCAGCAGCATGCTAGTCACAAGCACTCTCAATTGAATCCTATCAGTGTCTACGTCCACACACACGTACCCAGATCCATCAGGAAAAGGTCATTTGCTGGGAGTTAAAGAGATTGTGGCTAGAAGAACCACATTAAATAAAATAATGCACTGTACTTCAGGGTTGGTTGTATGACAAGTTAGAGGTTCATAAATCTGAGGATTTGTCCATGTAAGTTAACTTAAAACCAAAAGTAGTAGCCATTTTATGAATAATTGTAAGACATCATAATAAATTTTTAATGTATAAAAATTTTGAGGAAATGTGGAAAAATAAAGTGGGAAGAAGTACAAAGCAACTCCTTTTAGTTTGAGCCAGATGGATAAGAATAATTTTGGGGTGGCAAGTAGCCCAGAAGTGTATTCTTAACTCCAGTGTATTAAAACCAATCCATTGTCATTGAGGTCATTCCAACTCTTAGTGAACCTCAAGGACAGAGTGGAATGGTCCCACAGAGCTTCTCAGTTTTTAAGTCTTTACAGAAACAGACTGCTACATCTTTTTCCAGCAGAGTGGTTGTTGAGTTTGAACCAGCAGCCGAGAGCTCAACCACTGTGCCACCAGGGATGTACTACTAAGTGAAGGGAATTAGTGGAAAATAGATAAGTGGAATTGACACTTGAAATGTAAATTTGATCACCTTTCTCCCATTTCCCTTGCTTTGAATATTTATTATAATGGTATCTTCTTGCACTTAAAATAAAGCCAGTTTCTAATGACCTCCTGCCATGTTGTCTCCTCTGCTTCCCCTCTCCTTTGTCTTTCCTGCTAGCTTTCTATCAAATTTCCCTTCATGTGAAGCCCTTTTTAATCTTAGCTTTGTTTATGTAGTTTCCTCTTTTCCTAAAATGTTCTTCCTACTTCTCACAACATTTAACTGCTAAGGATCCTCTGACACGCAGGACCTTAGACTAGGTTACATTACTCCAAGTTCTAGTGTGTGGTACTTTTTTAGTGTACTTATCACAGTTCACAGGAGCCCTGCCAGCATAATGGTTATGAGTGGGCCTGCTAACTGCAAGGGCAGCACTTCAAAAACCACAAGCCACTCGGCAGGAGAAAGACAGGACTTTCTACTCCCATAAAGAGTATCAGTAACTCACAGGGGCAGTTCTATACCCTGACCTATAGGGTTGTTATGAGTTGACGTCAACTCAATGGCAGTGAGTGTGGTTGAGTTTACCACAGTTCATAATACTTACCGGGTTGTTTCCATGTCTGCATTCCCCACGAGAAAACTCTTACAGGCAAAGAATTTGATGGTTTTGTTTGCCCATTACTGGCATTAACACAGTGCTTGGCACAGAGAATGGAATCAGTATAGTTGTAGAATGCATGAAAGAAAGGAAGGCAATATAAATGCAGATTACATTATGGAAGATAAAAAAGGAAGGGATTCACACTATAGATGTCAAAATTGGCTGCAGTAGAGAGAATAATGTCGAAAATTGAGAGATATGCCAGAAGGGTGACTTGGAAGCATAGATAGGAGGTATTTGTAAGAGTAGCATTAGGATGGAAACAGAATAAATGCAAATAGTACTGTGCATGTACTCATGGGAAAATAGGAGAGAAAGAAGATACAGTAAGAGGGAAAGAAAAAGTATCAAGAATCCAAGGTGCATTAACCACTGAAAAAACCTATTGCCATTGAGTCAGTTAGTCTCCTAACAACCTTACGGGACAGAGCAGAACTGCCTGGCAGGATTCCCAGCGCTACAGACCCTACGAAAGCAGACTACCACATCTTTCTTTTATGGTGGTTTCAAACTGCTCAAACACTTAAACCATTGTAGCAGTAGAGCTCCTTCATTAACTACCTCAAACAACCCTCACACTCACTGCCTTCAAGTCAATTCCAACTCATAGCAGCCCTATAGGACAGGATAGAACTGCCCCTGTGGGTTTCCAAGACTAACTCGTTAAGGAAGTGGAAAACTTTGTCTTTCTCCCATAGAGCGGCTGGTGGTTTTGAACTGCTTACCTTGTATTAGCAGTCCAGTGTGTAGCCCAGTGGCTCCTGGGCTCCTAATACAGTATAATTTAAATTTACCTTAATCCACAGTAAAAATACATATACCTAGAAATACATACATCTAATTTACTGACTACCTTATTACTGAACACTTTGCATTAGCAACAATAGTAAAAAAAAGTCTATGCAACTATTTTGCATATTGACTAGCAGTAAAGAGTGACAAGGTATGAGGTAACTGAACATAGTGGTTAAGGCTTTATCAACATCACTAGACCATGATTCTCAGTGGTTTGGTAGTTATGTAATGATGTAATTTACAGTCAGTTTTGTGATCTGGTGTGATCATCCTCCATTTCTTAAATCACACCTATTTTTGCATAGTGATCTGGTCTTTGGAACCTAACTAACTATGTTGATTAGTAAGGAAAGGATGTGCATGTGTATAGATGTGCATATTTTACATAGGGCCTACAACCTCATATACCCTGTGTGTATGACATTTTTACATAACACATTTATGTGTAAGACGAAAACTGAAGCTTTGTAAAGCAGTACTTAACATTTAATACATATGGCGAACTTGGATATTTTCTCTTCTATTCAGTTTTAAAGAAAATTCTGGCTATGAACCAGTATATAGATTCCATGACTCAGTACAGGGTCCTACAACTATCAAGTCAATTCTGACTCTTAGCAATCGTGTAAATACAGAGTAAAACTGCATCCTAGAGTTTGCAAGGCTATATACATCTTTACTGTAGTAGACTGCCTCATCTTTCTCCCAGGAGTGTCAGCTGGGTTTACTTTACTAACTTTGTAGTTAGCAATGGAGTGTACAACCCACTACGTTACCAGGACCCCTCTATACAGGTTATTAGCCAGCATTTCAAAGTTCTTATTTTTAATGGTTCCAGATTTTTAGTTTGTGTTATTTTCCCAGATTTATGTTTTTATTTAATTGTGTATTTATTCATTCAGAATATATGTTAGGGATCTATAGTGAACCTGAAATTTGAAGATGAGAATTCAAGATAAATGCTTTAAATAAGCCTTTATCTAATGTATTAAGGAGGATGGTTAAGACAATTCATGTATCTACAAAACAGAGAGAGTATAATAAATAGGATGAGAGACAACATGTAATAAGAATTCATGGTAATAGTGCCTCAATTATATTAAGATTTGAACAATCATCACCACAAGCAATTTCAGGACATTTTCTTTTTGGGCTTGTTGTTAGCTCCCCATATCCCCTGTTTACCCCTGCCATGCCACTAGGCGATTGTCAATCCAGTTACTGTCTTTCTAGTTCTACCTAGCCTGGATTTCATGCACAGAAAATCATATAAAACACAAACAGGAAGCAAACAAACAAGAAAACCAACATCAATGACTAGACAAAACGTAAGAAAACCTCAACCAAAAAGAAAGCAGAAAATATTAAAAACTGAAACAACTTTAAAAATAGGTCAAAGGGGAGATCAAATGATAAGGTGTTAAATTTTAACCTGTCTGCATCTGCTATAATCAACTTTACAATGTTGTCTGTCTGAGAGCAACGCTATTTGTGTCTCTCAACTATGGCAATCTATGGATACTCACTCACTCAACTCACTCTGCCATCAAGTTGATTCCAACTCATTGTGACCTTACAGTACTGCCCTCGTTGGTTTCCAAGGCTGTAAATCTTTATAGGAGTGGAAAAATCTCCTTTCCCCCAGCCTCTGGTAGGTTATTTTTAAAAGTTTAACATTTTTAACTATTGAAAAAAAATTACTTACACTTCACTTACACATTATTCACTTGTCTTTCAAACATATTTCTGTTAGAGAAGACCATAAAACAAATCTCACACTTTTGAATAGGTTGTGTCCCAAAAGTTTGGTTATGAGTTGGATGTCTAAAAGCCAGGATATATTTTTCCACTGCACTATTGTTGTAATTTGAGTTTCTTAGAGACTCGAAGCACTGTGTATAGCTGTCTGTCTATGGGAAATACTATCCAGGCTTCTTTCCTGAGGAGTTTCTCTCCCCTCTTCTCCCAATACCCGAAGTAAGAATGATTGGAATTCCTAGCTAAAACTGGTGTTTTTACGTGCCTCTTGGTGCAAAGGAGTCTGTGGGTAAGAAGATTAACTAAGGAAACCAGATCTCCTGCTAGTAATACCTGTAGTATTTTTTCTGGGTTTAAGCTCACTCTGTTCTTTCTCCTGGTCCCTTTTGCGCTCCTTCTTTTTCCTTTTCTTCCTGAAACCATAGGGTCTTGCCTCCCACCCAGTACTACCACTCAGTCCTTCTAAATGAAAAGCTCTCATTTCTGTAGACTACTGTGAAATAAAATTCATTCTGAGAAATATAGCCCCCTTCACCCCCAAAGCAAGAACTGGAATCAGTCTTTTGAGGATAAGAGTATTATTTTGTTTTGAAATGCCAACAATAGTGGAGGAAATTGTACAAAAATAGCAAGTAAACAAGAGGATGCTACCCAGTTTCCAAAGAATGACAATAAAATGTGTTCTAGTTCTCAGATTTTAAGTGGAACCAGTCCTTGGTTTTCTTAACCTAATTCCACAAATTTTTCAGACTTTCATAAATATATTGCTAATTCTGTCCCTGTAATTATTTTTTTTGTCCTTTATGACCCAGAATAAGTTAAATACTGGAATTAATGGGGTTCATGTTTAAGGAAGGCTGTTATTTTTTCAGAATGCCTCAGAGTGGCTGATGAATGTTGAGAAATGCAGGTTAAGCTGCACCTATCGTTGAAGCATAAGAACAGCTGTGAGGAGGTGCAGGACGAGGTAGTGTTTTGTTCTGTTGCACGTAAGGGCACTATGAGTTGGAACCGACTCAGTGGCACCTCACAACATTGTTAAAGATGCATATATAATATCACTTAAGGTCCCCTCCTCGTTTTGGCTTTAAAAATATATATATATGATAAATACAATAAGACATTTGACATTTAATCAGTCTTCACACGTATACTTCAGTGATATTATGTTCATCTTTTTATTCAACCATTGCCCTTACTGTTAGTAAATTATTGCTAAGCCCAGAGCTCACTGTTCCATAAGCATTGGGTCTCTTTTTAAAGGAAGGGTACGCTGGGTCTTTCGTCTTTGTAATTAGGGTGTGTAGGCCCAATGAAGTGTTGACCAACAGTTTCTGCATGATGTGATAGAACGAGAGAGGTTCAGAGATACAGATGAGGCGCAAGGAGTGTGTGTAGAGAAAGACTTAACTTCTCCTGCCCTTTGCTTCTAACAGAGAGCTTTGTGTTTACTCTCACCTGGTACTGA
>NW_022103920.1:64803875-64815321 GCF_000313985.2 Echinops telfairi
GATGTACAAATGCGCTTTACACAATTGATGTGTGTATGGATTGCAATAACAGTTGTATGAGCCCCTAATAAAATGTTTAAAAAAAAAAAAAAAAGCCCGGACTCTGGCTTCAAAGGAGAAAGAGAAAGAAATCCTAAGCTAAAACTGAGGGAAGGCAAAATTACTTGAAGTTGCCATGTTGTTTATTAGACTTGCCTTTCTTCTTAATGTAATATAATTAATTCAGGAACCACCTCTTTTGAAGCAAAGGAGAACTTATAGGGTAATAATTTTGCTTCCATCTCACATACTTATTTAAATTGGTAAGGTTAAAAGTGTTGGGGAGCTAGATTTGCCTTATACCTTTATTGCTACTGAATTGTAAAATGAGCATTACTGTATTATATTCTATATTCTAAAGATGAGCAGTTGGTAAAAGCTATCTGATTACATCCCAAAGTACAGCATGTGGAGCATGTGTACGCTTAATTTTATTTTTATTTTTATTTTTATTTATTTTTATTTTATTTTATTTTTAAACCAGGTTGAAACAAAATATTTTCTGGCATGCTTTATTGTCTCAGAGGCCTTTAAAATGAATTAAGATTAGAAAACTTATAGGTCATTTTAGTTTGGTTTAAGATTTTTAAAGCAAATTTTTATAATTTGCCTTGATTAATATCTAAGCATGTGAATTCTTTAATATAAGACATAGTAAATTTTGAATTACCACTAAAACATCATAATATTCAGAAAACACTAAACTTTAGGTTTCTTCCCTAATTAAGTTACTTAAGCAATTTGAAATCTTACTGATTTTTTAGTATAGGAATAATGTAATCATTATCTACTAATTCTGATTCCTTTTCTCATAAAAAGTAATGTTCTCTGAAAAAAATTATGTCATTTCAACAGAGAGCAGGGAGCCCAAATAACATAGGTCATTTCATATGTGTATTTTTGACTGTAACATTGTACTCAAAGGACCATAAATTACAAAGAACTTTTTTAAAGTAAAGGAATGTAGAAGTCAACATCAAAGAAAGAAAATACATATACAGTAGTGTCATTTCTGAATACTTTATATTCTTCCATGACTTTTTTTTTTTTTGCTATTAGCTATGGATAAAGCAAGTTTTTTAACATCCTTAGATGTTTTTCCCCTTGGGTATTTATAGGCTTTAGTAGTAAATACTTAATATGCATTTTCCCCCGAGAATTCAAAGTGATTATTTAGATAATATCATAATTCATTATACTTTAGTAACACATAATTTAATAACTCAGTGTATATTTTTGTAATTGATATATTATGGATTTTGTCATTTATTTATTGTATTATGTTAATGTATTAATATATTAATTACTAAATTTACTTTGTATCCACATTTTACTAATTAGATAATATATAACTGGGTTCACCATAGCTGTTGAAGGAACAATGGGTAACTGATTGATGCCATGTTTTCTACATAGAAAAATTAATACCAATATTAAATTACTTCACCCAAATTGCTAATATTATTCTAAAAGATTCAGGAATATATTACTCGTAGCCTCAGTACACTTTAGGTAGATTAAAGTAGATTAAGTAGATTCAAGTATGTACAAATCACCTGCAATATACAAAGAAGCTTCCAAATGTTTTGTGGAACAATTGAAGTAAAAAATAATAGAATTTTCTCACAAACTCTATACTTTTATTTTAAAAGTTATATGACTAAATAGAAATATAGTTGTACATGACTGATTAGAAATAAACTGTATGATACTAAATGCTTGTACAGTGCTATTGCTAAGTATTTTTGATTTGGGGGAAAAACCCAATTCTGTCATCAAGTCGATGCTGACTCATAGCTGGCCTATGGGACTGGGTAGAACTGCCCTGTGAGTGGCTGAGACTGTCACTCTTTGGTAGAAAGCTCTGTCTTCCTCCTGCGGAGCAGCTGGTGGCTTTGTACTGCTGACCTTGCGGTTAGCAGCCCATAGTGGCATAAGTAGCCACTATGCCACCAGCACTACTTAATGGAATACTAAAGTGCTTATTAATTGATTTCATTTTGTAAAACAAAGAACTTAGTTTGACTTTAATCAATTTTTTAAAAAGCAAACAACATCCACTGACATCAAGTTGATTCAGACTTGTAGCAACCTTTTAGGACAGTGTCAAATTGCTCCTTAGCGTTTGTGAGACCGTAAATCTTTACCATAGCAGGCAGCCTTCTCTTTCTTCCCCAGAACAGCTGGAAGGTTTGAACTGCCAACTTTCTAAAATAGGAAGATATTTCTGATGTTACAAAGATAAAGTAGGAAATAATTGGAAGAAATAATAGTTTACCATATTTACCAATATTTTCAAATTATATAATCATAGTATTTGGAAGTATTTATCATTTTTATAATAATAATCTAGAAACTTGGAAGAATTAATATTGTGGTAAAATAGTATCTCTACTTGAAGCCTTGAGAAGAGTAATAATTCATTATCAATACCCAAAACTTAAAAATGTACTTAAAAATGTGTGCTTACTTTTATTCTTTCTCATTTTCCTTTCTCCTTGCCAAGCAGATTGCCAAACTGAGGCAGCAGCTACAGCGCAGTAAGCAGAGCAGCCGTCACAGTAAGGAGAAAGATCATCAGTCACCTCTCCATGGCAATCACATAGCAATCAGTCACACTCAGGTAGGCTAGCTTCGTGTCCAGATTTGAAGAATTGCTTTTAGTTCCTCAGAGAGGAAGAATACATTAGCTTATGTTTCAAAATAATGTAATAATATAAATGCTACACTTTACTAACTGATGACCATTTCTTAAATTATTCTAAGAGATTTTTTTGTTTTGTTTTAAACGATATGTCTAACCATCTCATTTAATAACATAGATAAGTATATATTGATCTCAAGGATGACACTGACCTAGACTAAAATTTTAGCTCATTCACTTAGTGAACGAACTACAGATATTATCCCATTGAATAGTTCCTTAAGCCTTATCTCTGTTCCAATATAAATATTTTTTTTGCTAGATTGACATATTCTTTTTTTTTAAATCATTTTATTAGGTGCTCATACAGCTCCTATCACAATCCATACACACATCAATTGTGTAAAGCACATTTGTACATTCATTGCCCTCATCATTCTCAAAACATGTCCTCTCCACTTAAGCCCCTGACATTAGGTCCTCATTTTTCCACTCCCTCCCTATTCCCCCCCTCCCTCATGAGCCCTTGATAATTTATAAATTGTTATTTTGTCATATCTTGCCCTGTCCGAGGTCTCCCTTCACCCACTTTTCTGTTGTCCGTCCCCCAGGGAGGAGGTCACATATAGCTCCTTATAATCGGTTCCCTCTTTCTAGCCCACTCTCCCTCTACCCTCCCTGTTTCGCCACTCACACCACTGGCCCTGAAGGGATCATCTGCCCTGGATTCCCTATGCTTCCAGTTCCCATCTGTACCAGTGTACATCCTCTGGTCTAGCCAGACTTTCATGGTAGAATTCGGATCATGATAGTGGGAGTGGGGAGGAAACATTTAGGAACTAGAGGAAAGTTGTATTTTTCATCATTGATACATCGCACCCTGGCTGGCTCATCTCCTCCCGAGACCCACAGGTTGAGAACTGCTGCAAGAAAGAGCAAACACATAACGGTTAAAACTGTAATCTGAAAACTGGTAAGCATTAGTAAGAGACAAAGATATGAACATTACATATAACAGAAGCATAGTATGGGAAATATGACTAATATATTAACCAGTGGTTAGCAGTCTACCTGATTACGAATCATTAGCTTCAGTCATTTAAAACAGGATATAATCACACATTTTCAAAACCAAGTTGATGGCATTGGGTTTTGTTTGGTTGCTTGGTTTGGAATTTTTATCTTCCTACATCAGAATCTATCTGTGTATGTGTCTGAATTTATATTGTATTTGACATATCAAAAATAACTGTTGGCTAAGTTTATATTTGAAGACTTACCATGCTCTTTAGTTCTTGATTTCTCTGACCACAGATAGACACCATCTTGTCTTCTGTCTTCTAGGCTACTGGGTCAAGATCAGTCCCTATGCCACTGTCAAATGTATCAGTGCCAAAATCATCTGTTTCACGTGTGCCCTGCAATGTAGAAGGAATAAGTCCTGAATTAGAAAAGGTATTCATTAAAGAAAATAATGGGAAGGAGGAAGTATCTAAGGTAAGGTTACAAGGACTTTTGAAAACATTTTTTCCCCTTTAATATTGTGGGCTGTCTGAAAAATACTTTTTTTTGGTAATAGCTTTATTGAGGTATAAGGCACAGTAGGTTAAGCACTCAGCAATTTGAACACACTAGTTGTTCTGAGGGAGAAGGATGCCGCAGTCTGTTTTCCTAAAGATCACAGCCTTGGAAGCTGTGAAGCTCTTCTCCTCTGCCTCAAAGGGTTGCTGTGTGTTGGAATAAACCTGATGACTGTGAGTTTTGTTGGTTAATTGAAATACAATTAAAATGCTTACAATTCACCTGTCTAAAGTGTAAACTCAATAGTTTTTAGTATATTCTTAGAATCGTGCATTCATCATCACAGGAGATTATAGAACACGTTCATCATTCCAAAAAGAAAACTCAAATACCTATTAGTAGTCACACCAACCCCTATTCCTACACAACCACATCTACTGTCTGTCTGTATTGATTTCCTGATTCTGGATATTTTGTATAAATGAAATCACATATTATGTGGCCTTTTGTGACTGACTTCTTTCACTTAGCACAATGTTTTTAAGATTACTCTGAGGGAACTTCAAAAAGTTTGTGGAAAATAATACTAAAAGATCATGGAAATTTTCCATGTATGTTTTGAAGCTGTCTCATATATCAGTATTTATTTCCTTTCTATTGCTGAATCATACTCAGTGTATGGGTATGCAACATTTTATTTGTCCATTTATCAATTGATGGAATTTGGGTTGCTGCCACTCTGGCTGTTGTGCATAATGCTGCTGTGAACATGTATGTGTAAAATTGTGTAGACATATTTACGTTTCTCTTGGGTGCTTATCTAGGTGTGGAATCGGCTAGTCTTCTGGTAATTGTTGGAGGGACTGCTAGACTGTCTACCAAAGTGGCTGTCTTATTTTATATTCTCACCACTAGTGTATGAGGGTTTGCAGTGCCATATGGGTAATCTGTTGGGCTGCTAACTGCAAGGTCAGCAGTTCAAACCCAGTGTAGGTAAAATATGAGGCTTTCTGCTCCTGTAAAGATTTGCATCCTCAGAAACCCTCAAGGACAGTTCTACCCTGTCATGCAGTTTGCTATGAGTAGGAATCAGTGAGACATCTTCTTCAACATTTATAAATATTTGCCTTTATTCCAGCCATCTAATGTATGTCAAGTAATGTATCATGGTGTTAATTTATGTTTCCATGATGACTCCTGTTGATGGGCATCTTTTCATGTGCTTGTTGGCCATTTGTATATATGACTCTTCCTTGCAGAAATAGCTATTCTGATCCTGTGCCCACATTAAAAATGAGATTGTCTTTTTGTTAATAACTTGTAAAAGTTATATTTTCTTGATACAGATTATTTATCTGATAATAAATCTCTCTCTCATTCTGTCAATTATTTTTTGACCTTGGAAGTGTCCTTTGGAGTACAACATTTGTAGTTTTGGTGAAATCCTATTTGTTTTCTTAACGCTATTTATGTTTTGGTGTTATATCTCAGAAATCATTGCCTAATCCTTAATCACAGAGATTTACTTTCATGTTTTCTTCCAAAATATTTTATCGTTTATTATTTTACATTTAAATATTTGATCCATTTTAAATGAATTAAAAGTAATTTGTAAATTACTTAGGTCTCAAGAGAAAAAATCTGGACCCCATTCCATATATTTGGCCATATTTTAAAAGATGTACTTAACAAAAGAAACCACCATTGATAGTCTTTGGCTCAGTGGTTCCTCTGATAATTCTTTAGAACGAAAATATGATTTAACTTACATCAAATGTCTAGTTGCTTCGTTCAAATAATGCATACCATTTAAAACTGGTTTGAAGTTTGTTTCAAAATCAATCATATCAATTTTATACTTATAAAATAAATCATATAACTTCCTTTCAGCACTTGGTATTACTCAAGATTTCTAAACATTATTCATAGTTTCAAATGTATGTTTCCAAATACTTACTGTGTATACTGTTGTTTTTATTGGGTGCCTTCAAGTCAGTTCTGACCCATAGCAACCCTTTTCACAACAGAACAACACAAGGCCCAGTCTGCACCATCCTCACAATCGCTTCTATTCTTGAGCTCATTGATGCGGCCATTGTGCCAGTCCTTCCTCTTTTTGCTGCCCCTCTACTTTACTGTGTATGTTGTCCTTCTCCAGGGACTCACCTCCCCTGACAGCATGTCCAAAAGTGTGTAAGATGAAGCCTCACCATCCTTGCTTTGCAATGTATACTAGTATGTATTCCAATAGAGTTAATTAAGTCAACTGTACTAATGAATTAAATACCAAAATAGCAAGTCCTCTCTTCTTGATGGCTATTCAGATTTATTTTGATTTTTCCATCATAAGCAGTGTTCGAGAAAAACTGTATACTCTTGAAAATAGATTTTTGGCAGTGAAATTGCTGAGTCAGAGCCTTTGTACATTTTAAATTTCATTGTAGGTGGCCAAAAGTATCCTCCCAAAGAGTTATGCCATTTTACTCTCCCTAGACATTTTGTGATAAAATTTTAATTTTCATCTATATTGTACTAGAAGAGAATGTTTTGGAAATTTCATCTTCTCTTAGCTATTTACTCTTAAATTATTTCTCTTATACATCAAGTAGAATTTAAGGACAGTTATGAGGAAGTGAAATTGGTCTAATTTTTGAAGGATGAGATAATCACATATGTTCTGATTTCTAGAAAAATCAAAGCAAAACTATACTAAAATATAAAGATTGCTAATAGTTTAACTCTTAAAAACAAACAAAAAATACCGTCATCAAGTTGATTCCAACTCATAGCATTTCTACATAGGGTTTCTGAGACAGTTCTTACAGGAGCAGATAGCAGCTTTACTTTTTAAAGAAGGCATATTCTAGTTTTAGCGTTATTTAATGACATTATATTTATAATGAGATATACTCATTATATCACCATTAGTTAATCCTCCAGTAGCTAAAAAGAGGAAAATTGCCCTGTTAGCATGTCCATGTTGGTAATAGTAGATAGCATCTTTCCTAGGCTTTATATTTCCCATTTGTGTTTTATGGAAACATAGAGATTTTTAAAGCCTGTTTTGCTTTTCGAATTCTCTGCTCATCAATGAAAACTAAAGCTGGTGAAAGGAATTTGATTATATTGCAGGATGCTTCAAGAAACATTGCTAGAAAATCACGGAAATGCTTATTAAACAAATATCAAAATGGGAAACCCTTTATAAAAGAAATAAATCATTTTATTGGGGGCTCTTACAGCTTTTATAAAAATACATACATCAATTGTATCGAACACATTTGTACATAATGTTGCTATCATTTTCAAAACATTTTCTTTCTGCTTGAGATCAGCTCCTCTTTTTCCCCTCTCTCACCCACCCTCACACCCTCGTGGAGCCTTGATAAATTATTATTGTTTTCGTATTTTACACTGTCTGCCATCTTCCTTCACCCACATTTCTGTTCTTCGCCCACCTGGGAGGGGGGGTGCATGTTAGACATTGATCATTGTAGTTGGTTCCCCGATTCTCTCCTCTCCCCCCACGTTCCCTCTACCCTTAGGGTATCACTATTCCCATTACTGTTCCCAGGGTCTGTCTGCCCAGGATTGCATGTGTTGAGGGCGCTTATCTGTACCAGTGTACACGTTGCGTTTAGCTGGATTTGTGAGGTAGAACTGGGGTCATGATAGGGGGGAGTGGGGAGCAGCGAGGAAGCATTAAAGGACCAGTGGACTGTTGTGTGTTCTGTTTGTGCTCGTGCTCCACCCTGGCTGACTCGTTCTTTCTTTGTGATCCTTCTGTGAGAGAATGTCCATTTGTCTACAGCTGAGCTTTGGGTCTGCATTCTGACCCCATCATTTGAATCAATAGATTTGGTTTGTTTTGGGTCTTCTGATACAGGATCCCGTGGATACCTCGTGATAACCCAGGCTGGTTTTTCTTTGACATGATCTCCATATAGGTTTATATACAGTCCTGAGAGTGGTGTTTCCATTTCTGTTTAGCCTTCCGTGCTCATCAGTGTGCACCATGTAAAAATGGCACGTTTGGCCTCCTTCAGGGATGCAAATCAGACTATTTTAAATATTTATTGAGTTTTAGGAACAAATGTAAATCTGAAAGGGGCATGATCAAGCCTATAGAAAAGAGAGTAAGATTTCCCAACAAAATTCTCATAGGACAGCCCTGCTACCCTTGACATTGTCGTGATGGAGGTTAAAAAGTCACCAGAACCTTAGCTGTCCTCTCTGCCTTAAATTGAATCGACCTTGCAGATCCCTTGGAAGTTACTGCTTTGATTGGTCCTCTTTTTGAAGGTAGACTAATGAGACTAAGACAAGTGTGTTCCTGAGAGAACTTGTCTGTAGTCATCCACTGACAGCATAAACATGTTTAAACATTTTCTTTGGCTGAAAAAAAGTGTGCATATATGAAATGGAATCCTGATAGCAATACTGTTTTACTTAAGAAATAGAAATATATCAGGATTAATTTTATCAAATGGGATATGAATGAAAGACTCAAATTCTTAAATTCTTAGTTAGCTACAAATTGATAGAATATTCCTTATTAATTAGTAAGATTGACTATAAAAATAATATTTTCTGAGTTTGACCAAATAAATTCATATTTTTCCCTAAGTTGGAAAAATTTCTCTTCTTAAAATTTGTCTACAAAATGAGTTGATATTTATAGAATCAAATATTTTCTTTGTATCAGAGTAATATTTGTCAGGTTGTGACATTGGTTTTATTTTGGATTAGTAATACTGCATATATAAATGAAAATTCTGACTTTGTGGTTAGATTTGCAACTCTAACTTGTTTGCTTCCTTATGGAGAAACTAGTACATTTTGAATTTTGCTTTCATTTTATTTTTGACAATGTTTCTGAGAATTTTGGATGATAAAACTTAAGAGTAAGAGCAAAGATATACCTAATAGTGAGAGTAACTTTCGTATAGTCTAAGAGATGATAGATAGTTCCTTTCTCTAGCATTGCAATCTTGACTATAAAGCAGCAACATTATTTTAATTCCTTTAAGAAAGAATTTAATGTATGAGCTTTTATTTTCTGCCTGCACTCTGTCATACCAATAAGGAAACTATGGAGTAGTACATGAGAAGAAACCCCACTGCAACGGGAGCTCTCTGCTACGTAATTCGCCGTTGTCACCAGGAGCTCTGAAGAACAGGTCCCTTATGTGACACAGACACACTGGCCTCACGTTTGCTAGGCCTGCAGAGTTAAATTGTATGCGTCTGTGGGTATAGTTTCTTTTATGCTCTTTGCCACTCAGAACAATGCTTGCAACTAAGCAAAATTAAGTAGTAGTCCTAAATCGGATACCAGATGAATAGCATTGCTCTGGGTTATGTTTCATTATCCTCCATTGAATTCTGACACAGTAAAACTCTTTAATAGAAATTTTACATAGTTTGCATTGGAAATAAAAAAGATTCTTAACATGAAAGAATTAAAATGGGAAGGCTGATCCAATAGAACAGTCTCTTCTTGTGAGTGTGATTTGTCATTTTTCTTACTAGTGGGTCAGAATGATTTCCTGAGAAATTTGGTTATTAATTCATCAACTGTGTATTGAAAATCTGCCACATGCCAAGTGCTAGGCATTGGGGTTACCAAATGAAACTCAAACCACTCTCATTGAATGAATTCTGACTCAGAGCAACCCTACAGGATAGGGTAGAACTGCCCTGTGAGTTTCTGAGATTGTAATTGTTCATGAGAGTAGAAAGTCCTGCTTTTCTCCACAGAGAGGCTGGTGGTTTCCAACTGCCAACCTTGAGGTTTTTGCAGCCCAACGTGTAACCACTGTGCTACCAGGGATATGTGTTAAACAAAAGAAGCCCCTATCCTCAGTGAGAATTAGGAGATGTGTTAATATACAAATGCTGTGAAAGTTTTGAGGCAAACAATCTAGCTTGCAGATTTTTAAATACTACCTTCCTTTTGGGATTTGAAAGGATTCAGTAAAGGTAAGGAGCAAAAATTCAGTTCCAAAAGAAGCTTGGCGTCTTTATCTCTTCTCCGACGAAGCAATGATGGTGGATTATGAAATTGGGAAATGCCTTGTGCTGCTACTCTGTCATTTGCATGTTTAATGGTGTTCTTTTGCAGCCTTTGGACATTCCAGATGGTCGAAGAGCTCCACTGCCTGCTCACTATCGGAGCAGCAGCACTCGCAGCATTGACACTCAGACTCCCTCCGTCCAGGAGCGCAGCAGTAGCTGCAGCAGTCACTCGCCCTGTGTCTCCCCCTTCTGTCCCCCGGAATCCCAGGATGGCAGCCCTTGTTCAACAGAAGATTTACTCTATGACCGTGATAAAGGTGAGAGCAGAATTATCCACTTATTTAGAGGGTGTCTTGCCGGGTCTTGCTCATTCTACCTATTTTGTCTCAGCCCATTACATCATTTTTTTTAAATCCTTTTGTTGAATGGTGGAATTGTAAACGATTGGTTAATGTAGGTTTGTTTCTTCATTGATTTCACATACCCTCTTCTTTGTGACTCTCACAAACATCTTCCATAAATGTGTCAGAGAAACACAGCGCATAGTTCTAGCAGTCAGTGGAAGCTATAAAATGGAGTGTGTACAGCTTCATATCTCACAACACCTGTCCTTTCCTTGATTCTGTCCAGAGAATTATAGTGGAGTTTATAATTTTCATACCTAAAGCTAAGATTTTGTAATCAGATTGATTTTGGAGGAAATAATTTCTAAAACTTCTGTTAAAAGAGTGAGTGCATTCTTAACCAAATGGATAAAGTTTAATGAATCTTATAAGCGACCAAGGCTTATCTTATGGTTTGTTATGAATTATTAAGTGATACCAATATGAGACAAGACCTTCCAGGATTTCTTACTGCTTGTCAGACCTACCTGTATCATTCAAGTTTTCCTGTCCTTTATGTGAGACTTGCTAACACCATTCACTGGTCTTTGAGTTTTGGATCCTTCATACTTAGCTGCAGAGGGTAACAACAGCCAGTTATCCAGCTTCCACTTTTTTCACCGTGTTCAAGAAGCTTGTACTTATTTTTTAACATGTTTACTGATTTTCATCATATTGATAGATGATAGGTGACAAAAATTTCAAAACCTAGAAGTTTATAAAATCTTGCAGGATTTTTAAGGTTCTTGTCCTGACCGGCACCCTCGTGAATTTGTCGTAGGTCAGACAAAAGTGGTCAGACAGAGGTCTGTCTGGATAGGACAGGCTGGATGAACAATCT
>NW_022103920.1:64816742-64839677 GCF_000313985.2 Echinops telfairi
GTTTTGAGAATGATGAGGGCAATGAATGTACAAATGAGCTTTACACAATTGATGTATGTATGGATTGTGATAAGAGTTGTATGAGCCCCTAATAAAATGACTTTTAAAAAAGTGGTCAGACAGAGCTATGATTTATTCCAACCTTTGTTAGGCCAGGAGTTACTGCCATGCAAGTTGGCCATTTTGGTTGCATATTAGCAGTCATACTTCGAATCAAAGAACAGTAGAGAAATAACTGTTGTAGTGAGGCTATGCCATTAATTCTGGATTTTAAGTTTCTTTTCTCTTTTTTAAGCTCAAAACTTAGAATAATTAAGAGATGCAGAACCACAAAGGGAATGTGTTTGGAAGATGTTTCATTTTGGCTGGCTTATTGTGAAACCACCTTCAGGGCTTCTAAGTGAGCATATCGATCAGGTGGATAAATAGTGAGTTCTGCTGCTCAATAGAGGTTCTCACTTAAGTGATGAACTTAAAACAGTTTATAGCCTTTAATATTTCTTTTTCCTAAGAATTTTATTATGTGAGAGTATTCTCATGTCACTGCCCTGTCAAGTTTGTTCGTAGGAGATGTTATAACAGAAGTTAGGAGTAACACCACCTTTGAGGCCACACAGGAATGAACTTGAGTCCTTACGGTTTTTGGTATTAAGAACTACATTAGCTCTCAAGGATTCAATAAATAGCAAAAGTGTCTATAATCATCATCATTATCATCTGTTGGCTCTCCAGAGCCTTCAAGAAAAATATATATTTACGTTCATAACTTAGTTGAAACCTCCTCTCCGGTCTAATTCTACCCACCCCTGAGTATATTCCCTCATGTCTCTGGGTTCTGGAATTGCTGCAGTGTCCCACAGAACTCAGAAAAGTTCCGGGAAAGGTCTCCTGTGGTGGGGCTGCTATTCTGTCCAAAGTCTGCAGGTCAGTCAGGAGCAAGGCAGATACTGGGGCCAGAGGACAAGCCCCACTTTTGGCTCTTGTCCATGGCAAGATCACATCCCAGGCTACTCCATGGGTTTAGTTTATGCTCAGCAGGATGGCATTATAGGAAATACTGTTCACAATTATTTACAGGCGAATCTTATCAGTATATTCCCCTGCCTTATCAGACCTATGCAGGATAAGGTTGTTGGGTTTCATGGTGCAACCAGATTTCACCTTACTCTCCACCCCTGGACTGTCTCTTATTTATGCATATATGACAGGAACCTCTGGCAAGAGGTCTGCAGAAGACATTGGCCTCCTATTCACCTTAATCAGCCAGGGTTTTTCCTAAGCTATTCCACAAACAGTATTCTTTCTCCTCTCAGTTTAGCATATGATTCCTTACATTCATTGTAAGTAACAGTAACCAAGATAAATGGTAAACAGAGTTTGGTCCTCTGATAGAGTCAGAACTTAATCTCAATTTGTTAACAGATGATGCCCTCTCAAATGGGACTTTTGCCACAGGCAGATGAAAATCTAGAAGTATAATATATAATATAAGGGATTATGGCTGGAAGGACTATATTAATTGAGTATAACTCATATATGTCATGCCAACATATTTTTCAAAGTCTGACTCATTACTTCTCTGTGTGAAGTCCAAATTCCTTTTTAAGATACTAATTCCCTCTTATAATTTTCATTTTTCCACAGTGAAGCATAAATTAACGTTTGGTTTCTTTATAATAACTTCCAAAGGGTACGGGGGTTATAGTTAAGGGTTTCTAATAGGTTTACTTAACTTACTATGAAAAAAAAGAAATAAGTAGTGTAATTTTAGTCAATTAAGAGAGACTTTGAGTACTTAAATGCTCTTCAAGTGCTCTAGAGAAATTTAGTCTGTGGCAGAGCAGTTAGTTAACATTGTACCATCCGGGATAAGCATGTGCAGGGAGGGAAAGGGACAAACATATATACACAAATGAAGGATGTCCTGGTGAACGGATTGTTTTTCTGGTATTCATCTATTATGTACTTTTCCCTGGATTTACTAACATTATTTCTTCTTTTTTCTAACAATTGTTCATGAATCATGACACCTGTAAAATAATTTTAATTGATTAACATGTTGGGTACCTCCTCCCCCACTTTGGCTGTAACTGTTGGCATGCCAGAATGTGAAATGCTTCGTTGAAAAACATGTGACAGTTGAGAGATTTTTTTCAGTGTGTCCCCACACTCAGGGTTATTATGAATTGCAGTCTACTCAATGGCAGTGAGGAGGAAGGAGAATGACAGAAGGCAGCCTAGGGTAAAGTTGCCCGGCTAACTGACTAACTTAAGAACATCCGTAGTTCCCATGCTGCCATCGGTGTGAAGTTTGGGATCCAGGGCAAGTGCTCTCCGCTTGTCATCTCCAAAACACCCCCTGAACAGCTAGCCTGAATTTTCTTCCATATTATCATGTCTGGAATTCAAGGAGAAAAAGAACTCACTTATCCACTGAAGGTGGCTTTATCAAAGTTGTAGCTCTTTTCTGACTTTGTCAGTGCTTCATAGCGGTGGCTAAACTGGTCTAGGCAAGCCACAAAATTTAGACTTTATTCGGTCACTTGTCATTGCTCTTTGGCGCAGTTTGCTTAGGTAGTTGCTATAAAATTCTGCAATTTTACAGAATATTGTGGAAACATTAATTATTGTAATCATGAAGTACACTGAACCATTGTACTCGTCCAACTACCAGGAGTTGTGCTCCAAGAGTCCATACATTGGTGAACTTGGAACTTAATGCTATAGGAAAATGTGTATGCCATGTGAATGGAGTGCCCCAAGTCCCTGTATGTAAGCCAGGTTAACCTGTAAATATCAATATTTCTAAGTTATGCATGTTAACACTGGGGACCAGGGGAGAAAAGGAAGTTTTCATTTTTCATAGTCTGGGGCTAACCGTTGGCAGGCTTTGGGGATAGACTCTTTTTGGCATCTTCCTATTCCTTTTGTCCTGCATCTTAATCCAGTTTGTATTTATCCCTAGGCTTTGTTTCTAAATTAAAAAAACAAACACCTTTTGTCCTCATTATATTTTTAAAAGCCCTCTATCGCCTAGCTAGCCTAATCAGCCAAGATTTTGTGGCACTTCTTGTGTTTGATAGAATGGAAATGCTTCTTTTAACTGCTAGAGCTTGAAAATCACTGTTCTAGAGCCTGGGTCTGTTTTTTTTAAATCAAGACGCTCTTAATTTTATTCTAAGATGTTTGTTATCCTAAGACCTCTTGACAGTAAACTTGTGTAAGAGTGTTATTCCACCCAAGGGTTTTATTCCACGGGTTAACATGGGCTTATTCTAGAATTATCCTAAAGTTATCTTCCTTAATAATTTTCATTATTATGATAAGATCTAAAGTTACACATGTTCCCAATCTCTCCTAGTACTTAATAAGCACCCTGCCCCTCTACCAGAAGTTGCCCACAGTTGGATCAGTGGTGATCAGATAGCTCTCTGTGGATGAGTTATTGTCCATAATTCAAAATGATAAATAAGCAACTCAGTTCTAGATGTTATAGGCCAGAGCCTAGAATATCAGCAATCCAGAATGCTAGCATGCCTCCATATATATTTCATTTAATCTTCTGTTAGCTTACTCACAGAATGTAAGCTCCAGCATGGGCCAATAACTGTTGATCATTGCTTTATTCTCCACTCCTTAGAGTAAGGATGTAGCATGTCACGTTCAGTGGAGATTTCTTACAGTATTCCTTTGAACTTTCTTATTGGTGTGTCCTGAAAGACTATTTGTTTACAGCTATTTAAAAAGCAATGTCATAAGAGAAGTTGTTAAATTATGTTACGTTTTTGAATGTTCAGGAAGAATCATACTCTTTCTCCTGCCTGCTTGCCCCAGCCCTTGAAAAGGGCAGAGTGACAAAATTTGAGATTATACTAATTTAGTGATAGCCTCTGCCTCATACAGTTGTTAGGAGGAATAAATGTGCTAAAGTATTTTACCTGTGTTATTTCCTGTGATTGCACCACAGTTCTATAGGCAGTGATATTGGCATGGTTTTAAGGATGGGGAAACTGAGGCTAAGAGTAATTTTCTTAAATTCGGTAGTTCAGTTGGCAACAAAGATCTTCTGTAGAAACTGCATCTTGCTATCTTTGCAGGGGGAGTAGCCTATGTACATACCCGTGAATGAGCCTGGTATGTGGGCAACAGTGCAAAATTATGCGGCTGGAGATTGAGTGAATGGTAGGGAGTAGAATGCAGTAAAGATTGGGGTGGGGTGAGGGTGGGGCTGTGGGTAAAAGGCCAGAATTTCATAAAGGGCCTAGTTGTACCAAGAGTGAAATGAAGAACCAAGCAAAAATTCCTTATCAGTTAAAGGGTGTGACCAGTTTTATTTTAAGGAACCTACTCAGGTGTCACTATGGATCTATAGAGGGAGACGGCAGACAGCAGGAGGACAAGATAAGGTGCTGTTTTAAGAGTCTAGACCCGTGATCTCCAAGCTTTACCTTCTTCACACTCTTGCCAGCACTTTTGAATATATAATACTGATAAAAATTTATATATTTCTAATTTACATATGTATAATAGTTCAGTTCACAAACTGAACATTTTACTCGTAAAGCTCACTTTATTATTAAAGAAAAAAAGTTTTAAAAAAGTATGGATTTTCTAATATTTTCTTCCGAAATGTCTGCAAATCGATTGCTTTGTTGCTAACTGGCAGGTCAACTTGAACTCACCAGTGGCTTCCAAGGAAGAAAAGATGAACTCCTATAAAGAGTACAGCCTAGGAACCCCTGTGGAGCAGGTCTACTCTGTTCTATAGGGTTGCTATGAGTCAAAAACTTAATGGCACAAAAATTATCAGTAAATATTTTTTGAGTTAGTGTTTAAAATTACACTAAAACTTGTCAAATGGCTGTAACCCTGAATATACTTAGTCTCACCTAAAATAATAATAAAACTGGTATCTAAAAGTGTATGGTTTCTTTTTTTGTTTTTCTCTAAGGGGGAAAAAGTGATTTAACATAAGCAGTATGTTTCTTTTCCTTGGGAGCTAATATCATTAGAAATAGATTCCTTTGAAAATTTCAAAACTTTAAGATTTCATGGTGTTGATTTTCCTGAGATCCTTTCAGGATATAAAAGTATTCTTTGAAATTGGCTGTTTATTTTGAGTTTAGCTTTGCTATTGTAATTTGTAAGAGGTGTGATGTTAGTCTTTAGATACATTTGAACACTGTCGTTACTAAAGTGATTTGCTTTCATTTTATCCGTCACAGTGGATTCACAATGAGTCACCTATCCATGGTTGTATGTGAGATTTGGAAACAATAACAACACTTCCCACATGTGACACATACCTAATTAATGGGCCTAATATTTGTAATACAAGTTGAAGCTCAGTTACTCACAAACTAATCTGATTGGACATAAAACTCAAATATCTATGTAGTGAAAGGTTATGATTTCATTTTTTCCTTGTACCCTTGGTTCAATGCTAACCTTAACAAAGGAGAACTTCGCTAAAGCTGTTGTTTCCTTGAAGTCTTTAAAGGATTAGCCTTGAAGCCTAAATCTCAGACACCAAAAAAATGAAGAGTGCCAAATATTTTGGTTATTCATAGTTTTTGTCTCAGAATTAACGACAAATATGGATTTTTTAAATGTAAAGGGGCTTGAGAAAAGTTAGTGGTCAAAGTCCATTCTCTCTTAATTTCATATGCCCATGTCATAAATTAGTAACGCTAACTGCTCCTAAAACTTTGTTGCCAGGAAGTATACTGAAATTTGTTTCTGCTGATTTCCTTAGGCCTTCAAGCCACACCATAACTGACCATTAATTCCCTGAGCCAAAAGAAGCCATTTAATGCTAGACGACTATTTTGTCCTAATTTTTATCTAGTCAATCATATTTCTAATTAGTTATTTGGATTAACTTTTAATTATGCTCTTAGTTACTGAGTATAGTGTGGGTTGAAACACCATACTGACTTTCATAGCCAGTTGTTCTAGCTGGAGAACTAGAATAAGAGTTGCATTCTATTGACTACGCCGCACGTGCTGTAATGTTTTTTTCTTTGGATCGTGGTTTACTGAATCTGCATGCTGTAGGCATCCGTTTTAATTTAAGGGATGATAGAGCTTTAGAGACCGACAGTTGCCTTCATGCACGGGCAGACCTCATGCCGAGCAGTCCCAAGCCTAGGGAATCTGTTTAGCGAATACTCTGTTGCTTCTCACCCAAGAACAAAATCTTTTATCTGTGTACCTGAATTGAATTAGAATGTGCAGATCTATTTTTTTAAAAGACATTCTGGTACTCTATTGCTAAGATAAAGGGGAAGAAGCACTTTATTTCTGAATCTTTCACCTTTTAAAATTTGTAAATTAGGAGTGGTCTGGCTTTATGAACTTACTGTGTAACAGGTATTATTCTAATCTATAAGCACACATTTTTCACAGCTGCCATGGTAACTTCCATTTTACGGTCAAGAAATAAAGTGGCTGTACTTGCCTTAGGTCAGTCTGCTAGGCCAGTGTGGCTTTAGCCCATACCAGTGTTCTTAATTTCTGCATAATTGGTTCTCAAATTTGGCTGCACTAAAGAAGTACTTGGAGCCTTTTTTTGGGTTTTGTTTGAAAGAAAATAGAAAGCAATGACTTTGCTTCTCTCCAGACTTAATAAATCATAATCTATCGGGGATGGCCTTTAGAAAGGACAAGGGAGGAAAGGTGGAGATTTGGAGAGAGCATATCCATGGCAACATCTTGGGACTACATTTCCCAGAACCCCTTGCTACTCTGATGGAAATTCCTATCTCCTGTGTATGCAGGAGCCCTTAAAAAGTGCTTGGTATGCATGTGGCCATGGTGGCTAGAAAGGTTTTCTTCCTCCTAGGAGTCTCTAAATAACACTGTGGTGAGAGCTCTATGTCTTCCAAAAGTAAATCTTTGCCATAGTAAGACAAGAACCTGAATTCTAGTAATAGTCTGGACATTGGCATTTTTCAAAACATCATCTGATGAGTCTAATGTGAAGTCCACTGCTCTATAATTATATTGCCTAATTTAGATTTAATAGTGTTTGTTAATCTGATAGTATGACAAAATGCACCCAGAGACTTAGGCTAGATAGAAACATAGCAAAGAATTTACATACCTACAATAAATGAATAAGAATTTATAGATTTTCTTATGTTGGAATTATTGACCACAAAGCTTTATGTCCAAAAATAATAGCAACTATGTGAAAAGAGAAATTCAGGAAACACTCAAGTTATAAACATATACATAGCTCTATGGTTAATGACTTTTGTCTCTAAATGAAAATCCATATCTCAATAATAGCTTTTCTATTTCTTTTGAACTGTAATTCATGATCATATTTCAAAGTGTTCAACAGCCTACATTTGATTTCATGGTAAATATGGTGTATACACATAAGCATGGTCTTTTAATATAACAGTTCCCTACTCCTGATTTTCAGAGTTGGATAATTCTTTTCTCTTTTTTTAATGTTTGCTGGGGGGCCTTATAACAATCCATCCATCTTCCCGTTGTGTCAAGCACATTTGTACGTATGTTTCCATCATCATTTTCTTTTTTAATCATTTTATTGGAGGCTCATACAACTCTTATCACAATCCATCCATCCATCCATTGTGCCAAGCACATTTGTACATTTGTTGCTATCATCATTATCAAAATATTTGCTTTCTACTTGAGCCCTTGGTATCAGTTCCTCCATTTTTTCACCCCTCCCCATATCCCTCCCTCATGAACCCTTGATAATTTATAAATTATTATTTTCATGTCTTCCATCAATTGCTGTGTCCCTTCATCCACTTTCCCGTTGTTCATCCCCCCTGGTGGAGTGGGCGTTATATGTCGATCATTATGATTGGTTCTTCCTTTCTCCTGGTACTTCCAATACTCTCTTGGTATTGCTACTCCTTATTGGTTTATCTGTCCTGGATTCCCTGTGTTTCCAGCTCTTATCTGTACCCGTGTACATGCTCTGGTCTAGCCGGATTTGTAAGGTAGAATTGGGATCATGATAATAGGGGGAGGAAGCATTAAAGAACTAGAGCAAAGTTGTATGTTTTGTTGGTACTCTACTGAACCCTGACTGGCTTCTCTCTTCCATGTGACCCTTCTGTAACTGGGTGTCCAGTTGCCTACAGATAGGCGTTGGGTCTACACTCCACCCTCCCCCTTGTTTGCATCGATATGATTTTTTGTCCTGGGTCTTTGATGCCTGATACCTGATCCCATCGACACCTCATGATCACACAGACTGGTGTGCTTGTTCCATTTGGGTTTTGTTGATTCTCAGCTAGATGGGTTATCTGCAAGCCTTTAAGAATCCAAATTCTATTCTAAATATAGACAGAACTATTCCAATTCTGAGAAGATCCTTGGTAGCATAGTAGATTAGGTATTGACCTCTGGGTCAGTAATTCAAACCCATCAGTCATTCCACAGGAGAAAGATGCAGCTTTTTACTCCCATAAAGATTGTAAGTCTTCGAAACCCAAGGGTCATCCTTAGGAGACAGAATTGACTTGATGGCAGTAGGTGAGGTATGATTTGTATTCTTAACTGTATGGCATATAACAACAACAAAGAATTGTAAATACTCATATTTATTCCATTTGGTTTTAATAATTGGCATTGGAAAAATGTTATAAAGGAAACCTGGTGGCACAGTGGTCACACGCTTGCCTGTTAATCAGAGGGTAGATGGTGTGTCCTCACAAGCCACTCTGCAGGCAAACAATGTGGAAATCTACTTCTATAAAGATTTAGCCTTGGAAATCCACCAAGGCAGCTCTACTCTGTCTTGTAGGACACCTTGAGCCACTCTACTCCAGGGCAATGGGTTTGAATTTTTTGTTGTTAGAAGGACACAAAGTAACAACTGTGTTTGTATGTGTTGTCATATACTACCCCTCAATAGGTTAGCATGGGAAACTTTAGCATGCTTGTGAATAAGAGGAATTAACTTTCCTGAGCAGGCATGCTTACCTATGTTTATACTGTTCTCTTATTGAAATGTGTGCTGCATTCAACACAGATTTCTAATTGAATAAGTGAATTTTTATATATCCATGAAATCTAGAATGGGTTGCATTGTTACAATCCTAAGGGTTCCTTATAAAACCTGTTTTATAAAGGGGGATAAAAAGGTTTGGGGTGGTGTTCTATCCCTATTCTCATCAGTCTTTGAATGTGGACTCTAGCCTAGCTAAAGTGAAGAGGAACATCAAGCTCTCTCAGACCTTTAATTAAGCTGATGTTGTACATCAAACTGTTGAATCTAGGAAGAAAATCCTCAGATCTGAATGTTAGAAGGAAAAAAAATTCCAAGATGCTATTCCTTCCAATAGACTATTATATACATAATCTGTAGGCACCTGTATAACAATAGTGATGGAAAAATCATGTTTTTGAACTTTTCCCAATAGCATGATCTTGTTACTTTGTGATTTCCCAGCCAGAATAACACCATATTCATTCTCATAAAAGTATAGATCTGCATTCATGAGACTCAAAAATGTGCTATGAATCAAAAACATGCACTCTTAGTGTGCATTGAGGATTAACTCTCCTAAGCATGCATTAGACGATGATAAACATGTTCCTTTTTTTTTTTTTTTTTTTAGGTTTTGTGCCATAAAGTAGCCTTTCAACACTGTAACAAACATGCTTTAATTATGGTACTAATGCCATCTTTCAAAATAGAGGAAAACAAGGCATATCAGCAGACCCCATGCTTCGTATTTTAGCACTGGAGACTGGTTTGCATTAAGTCAGGTTGTGATGAAATGTGAGGGGTACCCCCCAAAACAAGAATTTTTTTCCTCAAAGATATGTATTTAATTTATTTTTTATTTTTTTATAAAACAACCTTTATCACCTTCAAAGTACTCTCCATTACACTTATTACATTCATCAAATCTGTGATCCCATTCTTGGAATCATTTTCAAACTGCTCTGTTTGGATGGCTGACAGCACCTCGCTGATTTTTTCCTTCCCCTCTTTTATGTCATCAAATCAGTGTCCTTTCATGTCCCGCTGCACTCAAACAAAAAGAAGTCACACGGAGCGAGGTCAGTTGAGTCAGGTGTGTGGGGCAAGTGAGGGATGCTGTTTTTGCACTGAGGTGGCTGAGTGAGCAGGTGCATTGTCATGGCGGTAAAACCAGTCCTCCATCTGCCACAAATCAGGCCTTTTTGTGACACACTGTTAAACTATCTTTTCAGAACCTCTAAGTCAGTGGTTCTCAACCTGTGGGTCGAATGACCCTCTCACAGGGGTTGCCTAAGACCATCTGAAAACACATATTTCCGAAGATCTTAGTAACTGAGATACCACTCTTCTATCTGTCTCCGGGTCTGCCCACATGCAGATACCTGGTGTGATTACATCATCGTGCCAACCCCATCACATATACCCCGTGCAAATACAGGTGTATGTGACAGGGTTGGCAACATAATGTACTTATGTGAACACGTGTAGAGAGCAGCTACTGTGTAGAGAGCAGCTACTGTTTTGAAAGCAGCAGTATTGGAGGTAAAATGACATTTCATGAATTATAATTACATATTGTTTTTGTGATTAATCACGATGCTTTAGTTATGTTAAATTTGTAACACTGAAAATGCATCCTACATATCAGATATTTACATTATGATTCATAACAGCAAAATGACAGTTATGAAGTAGCAACAAAAATAATTTTATGGTTGCAGGTCATCACAACATGAGGAACTGTATTAAAGGGTCGTGGCATTAGGAAGGTTGAGAACCACTGCTCTAAAAAGAAAGCTTGATTAACAGTCTGACCTGGTGGAACCAACTCCAAATGCACTACAAGTCGACATTTTCATCCAGTCAGGAAATTGATGGACATCCAGAAGGAGGATTTTGTCATCAGTCAACATTTCACATTTTTTGAAACAAGAAAACACTCGTACACTTGAGTTTTTTCCCATAGCACTGTCCTTGTAAGCTGTGTTCAACATCACAACAGTTTCTGAAGCATTATTCCCGAACAGGAAACAAAATTTCAAAGCTGCATGCTGTTCTCATAAATCAGCCATCACAAAAAACAAGATTGCAGTGAAACTGCTTTTACAAAAAATTTCACTGTGACCAGAGAGAACGTTCCCGGCGACGCCACTGGGCACACTAACTCAGAGCAAGTTGCCTGGTGGAAAAAAATTGAGGGGGGATGGGGTAGGTAGGATTGTCATATTTATACAAATACATTACTGATTTTATTATTTGGCATCCTACAAACATAATGACATATTTTGGTGGAGTTGAGTTTTTAAACTCTTGTGCTAGGTAGGGAAAAAAAAACCTCATCAACTCATAGAACTGCCCTTGTTTGCTGAGACAGTAACTCATTGCGGGAGCAGAAAGCCTCGTCATTCTCTCAAGGAGCAGCTGGTTTCGAACTCCTGACCTTTCGGTTAGCAGCTCAACATAGAACCAATGCCCTACCAGACTATTTGTCCAGGTAGACCAGGAAGCCATTGCGTATAGATTTTTATGACCTTTCCTAAATAGACTTTACTTTTTTTCATTGAAAATATGAGAAAAAACATACTAGCATACTGGGGTGAGATGAGGAAAACATACTAGGGCAAGGCGCTTTTGGATTTTTTTCGTGACTTTAGCAAAAATACAAACTCTGGAAAGTTACACTCTTTAGCACTTATTTTAAAGACAAGTTCTGAGAAAATTATGTTTAGAAAAACACGTGTTATAAGCCCTTTCCCCCTCTACTTGTATTCATGCTGTTTAGCAAAAGCAGTATTTCTGCTAAGAACTTTTGTAATGATTATTTCACTCACTTAAATTTTTACTTAATTTGGACAGTGAGAAAACAGAGGACCTTGTATTATTATAATCTCTTGTAATTTTGTGCATGAGTTATACATATTACCTCATTTACATTTTTGAAATGCATAATAAATAATGTGTTGATGTTCAGGATTACAGCACTGCATTATTCACAATGCCGTTTGGGGGCCAAAATATCGCCCTATTATGTTATGTGGTTTGGTAGATTACTCACACATTGAAATTTTCTCCGGCACCCCCCCCAAAAAAAAAAAAGTTCTACACATGGGTGTTAGAAATAGCTTTGCAATAAAGGAAGCTCTGTGGTGGAAGCAAAGGGGCAGTAGTGGATAAACTGTAAAAAAGGCTGCTTGTTTGGAAATCAAATTTCATTTAAAGGAACTTTCAATCACTAGTTAATGTAACTGCTTTAAATTTACAGACAGTGGGAGTAGCTCACCGTTACCCAAGTATGCTTCATCTCCCAAACCAAACAACAGCTACATGTTCAAACGGGAGCCCCCAGAGGGATGTGAGCGAGTGAAGGTCTTTGAGGAAATGGCGTAAGTAATGTCTTTTCTATCAGCTGGGATCTGCAAAGCTGTAAAGCTTTCTACTGAGATGGGTTGATTACAGATAATCAACTACTCCATCCAGCTGATGGTGTCTTTACAGAGCAAATTAATTCAAAAAAGAACCGTGTAGGCAAAAGAGATCTTAGTGAAGGGAAGCTGGCGTCTGCGTCCTGGAAGTGTATGTCAGTACAAAGAAACTTGGAAATTCACCCCTCGTGACCTAAATGATCTTCTTTTAATTATTCAAATTTTCCCTCACACACTGAAATTGTAGATGGCTAACAAAAAAACACTCAGGATCCATGTTGGTGTTCGCCTAATGATGGTGATTCCACAGCCAGAACAAAGTCGGACTCCTGCACAGACACATCTGCTTTGTGTATTCTCCATGGCAATCAGACTTTGTGTTCACAGGTTTGATTTGATTTTGGCACTTGAGTGTGTATAAATTCGATATTAAGTCAAAAGAGGTCCGAGCTGTAAGTAATTGGCAGAATGGCTCAGAAAAGGACCCTGTAGCTGTTGACTCACTTGTCCCTTTGTCGTAGTGCCTAGTGGGGGCCTCTGCACTCTGGCAGCCTATCTGGGGACAGGGAGTGCGGGAGTTGATGGCTTCAGTTCCAGGAATCGGAGGAGAGGAAGGGCTTGTGGGCCAAACTCTGTAGGGCACACTTAGTGTGCGAGAGAAGACTGGAAGGAAAGCGTTCTCCATCTGTGTTAACAGAAGCATGTACAGTGATAGAGAAAAAGGGGAAATGCTTATAACCAAATACAGAGTAGGGTGAATTACCCCACAGCATACTTTATCTTAACAGAGAAGGTCATTCTAAACTTGCATAATCTGCAACTCCAATGTAGGTTATTTTTCCATGTTCCTACATGACTGAAAGCAAACAGCTGACCTCTCAAAAGTGCATCACCTACCCGGTCCTTTTGAAAATACTTTTGTTTCAACGATCACTTCTGTGCTGTGTATGTGACTAATCAGCCAACTGACTTGTGCTATGGAAGATGTTTATTCCATTGTGTACACTTAACCCCATTCTCTGCCATTCACATGCTAGCTGTTTTAGAGAATTCTAATTAATTCAGAAAGTAATTTTAAACCTAATTTTGTTTTATGGTTTTAGGTCTCGTCAGCCTCTCGCAGCCCCTCTCTTTTCATGCCCTGACAAAAACAAGGTTAATTTCATCCCAACGGGATCAGCTTTCTGTCCTGTAAAACTCCTAGGCCCTCTCTTACCTGCCTCCGACTTGGTGCTCAAGAACGCTCCTAACTCTGGCCAGAGCCCAGCTCTGACTGCTCTGACCATTGAGCAGCTCTCCTCCCGAGTGTCCCTTGCGTCTCTTTCTGAAGACACCAGCACAGTGGGCTCCGCAGAGGTCTTAGCCCAACAGCCATCTCAGCAGCAGCCGCTTCTGCAGGAACTGCAGGGTGAGGAGCTCGTCTCCACTCACAACTATGTGATCATCTAATGCAAGGGGGAGCCGGCCTCTACCCTGTGTTCCCTGGACTAGGAACTCGATCTCTCATACATCTATCTGCATGGAGTGACAAACCTTACCGACCACCACCACCACCACCACCAAAATACTTATCAGCATCACAAAGTATCTCTTAACGTTGATCTTGGCAGGGATGGAACTCCTATTAGCAGTTTTTGTGGAAAGCAGTAATGCTTGCAAAATGTGTGTGTCGTTCGGCATTTTCAGTGGAGACTATGCATTTCATAGTATGTCTGACAGATTAGTATTGTGTCTTGTGTTTTGTTTCAAAATCTTCAGTATAAATAAGCTCTATATCAAAAAGTTGCCTGTCTAAATAGAATGTCAACAAAGCAATGTCTTGCTGTGTTTTGTCCTATGGAAAATACTGTACTTCAGGATTATGTTTACAATTGATCCAGGTGTTTGTTTCTAACTTCTGTAATACATACAATGCAAAAAAAAAAAAGAATATATATATAAATATATGGCCACAACAGTTGCACAGTGCCCACCCTATGGCCTAGCTTCAGGTACTTCAGTTGAAGTCTAAACTCAGGTAACTTGGAATGTATATTATATTGGGATATTAAATATTTCACAGCTAAAAAGCTAAAGAGGGAACATCACTCTTTTGCCTTTCCTTATTTTATGCATTTCCCTGTCCTCATTACATTCCACATTCTTGGAATAAAAAGTGCATTCAACCTTAGGAAAGCGATAATCCTGGACATGGATGAACATGAGGAGAACCAGCAAATCCGTCTGTCTTGAGATCACTTTTGTCATGCGGTTACAAGTCAAACTACTGTTGCATTCACTGTTTCAGCACGTGTAATCTGTAAAAGTGGCTTTTTCGTTTCTTTTTTTCCCAAGTTCAATGTTGCTCTGCAAATGACTGTTACAATGTTGCAAATACAGTGTTCTGTACTAGGCTGTACATAACATTCCACATGGCGCTGATGAATTTGTGAATGTCCAGGTTTCCCTTTAAAACAATTGCAGCTTCACAGGGGAGGATCAAGATTTGTGTGGGCCATTGGAGTCATGAAAGGCTACTGTTCTATCTAAAGGCATATTAGTATTTGGTTTCACTGGGGTTTTGTTTTCCTCAAGCAGTTTGTGTGTAGGAGCTGCATTTAACTTGCTGAGAGAGGATATGTGAGTCTCAGAAGTAATGCAACATAAGTAAGCAGGTGATTTGCAAAAGCAGTTGTTAGAAGCTGTGTCTCATAAGCCTCTCATAATACCATCATGAGTACTTTTGTTAAGATTCTGGATGTGTGAATAGACCATGAGCCCAAGTAAATAGCTTTGAACTTGCAGATGTGACGTAAGTTCTCAACAAAGCGTGAAGAGAGCCTTAGATATTCCTGTTTAGTCATTAGGAGAACCCAATTTCCAGATAGTGTTTTCTGAAGCTCAAAGAGGGTATCCAAAAAGATGCTTTTGTACTTTTATCCCATTGCTTTCAGTCCGATAAAACCTAGACGCGTTTCATCGACACCTAAAGTGTGTGGCACAATCTTCTTAAGAATTGGGAAAACAAGGTGCCTACCGTAACAGGAGTGCTTCACTTAGTTCCCTTTAATCATTCCTTCAGTCTTCCTTCTTTTCTCTTTCTTTGCTTTTGGTTTTCTAAAATGGTTGGAGGTTGAGGTCATAAAGCAAAACAAAAAGGAAGCAACACAACTGCTAAAAAAAGAAATGGATGTATGTGTGTGACTGTGTCCGTGTGTTGTTGTCCATTAGCTTTTCCGTAATCCCCAACTCTCTTCTTTCCACCAAAGTTTGCAGCAATGTTCTCTCCCGAAGGTGCATCCTGGCTCCTTTACGTTAGTCAGTGTTATATTGTAGGAGACTGTCATGGAAAAAGGGACTCGGTTTACTTTTGCCATTTTCACAGGGGAACCTTTAAAACAATCTTTCCAACAGCAAACACCTTTAACCCTAATAATCTCAGGCCTTGATGAAAATACTATATTTTGTAGATTATGGTTAAAGGGAGAGAAATACTAGTTCTGTAAGATAAATATGAGCTCCATTTAACTTCTGATCTCTGGTTTAGCATTATATAATGTGTTGATCTTATGCTCTGCTTTTGTCCAAATAAGATGCAGTCGTATCACTATCAGTTTCAGAAAGATGGACTCATTATGCTTTTATGGTGATGAAATCTGATGTACGATATTTATAGTGACATGTACTTTTATTTTCTCATGAGAAACTAAATATTAATTGTGTTGTACATTTGTTCTTAGCATATATTAAAGTTTTGAACCAAATGTGTTAAAGCTTATGCTTTGCCATGTAAATTACCCAGAAGTTGTTGAGCTCAAATGTATCCTACGTGCAGCTGTAGAAATTTGTCAAAGAATTGTTTAAATTTTGTATATAGTTGTACGGTTTAATTCTAGCCACCATGCTGAACAGTATTGGAGTTACCATACGATATGGCTTTACACAAGGAAATATGTGGCTTTGTTTTATAATTTTTTTCAGTATAGAAGTTCCTGTGTCTTATTTAAATAAAGTTATTAGTAAAACTGGAATAGTTCACATGTTTTGGGGAAGACGGGGTGCTTAGCATGATAGCAGATAGTGGTGAATTCAGCTATTCAGAGCTCATTGGGTTCTTGACCAACGTCTGTGGGTTTGTAGGGCATTTATCTGGATCAGATTGCCACAACCTGGTTTCCTCATGACATTTAACTTACACACTTTCCATCACCAGTTAAGAAGCTAGATTTCTAAAGGCTCACATCCTTGTAGTACTCGCAGCTAGGAGCATCTTAGAGAGCACATCGTCCCCATTTTTAAAAAATATACCTAAGAATTGCTTACATAAGTGAGTTTTGGGTTTATTATTTTTTAACAGATCCATTGCTTTTTTTGTTTAATGTTCCGTGAATAACACAACAGGTTTCAGGGTATATGACCATTCAATGTCTTATCCTGCTGAAAGTGAGTTTTGTAATATATAAGGGTAAATTCACTGGGAAAAATGAAATTTAGAGATAATGGAGTATTTCCACGAATGTTTTGAAAACACCCCTCATTTTTCTTGTAAAGATAATAATAGAAAAGAAGTAACTTGCTTTACCCTTTTTATTTACCCTTTTTATTGATGTTTAGGGTCAAACTAAAAAAATGCCCACTCCTCTCAAGTCAGTTCAGACTCAGTAACCTTATAGAACAGAGTAGAACTGCCTCAAAGGCTTTCCAAGGCTGTAAATCTTTGCGGAAGCCGACTGCCACATCTTAGTCCTCAGAGGTCTTGGTGCAAGCCGACTGCCACATCTTACTCCTCAGAGCAGCTATCGAGCTACATCGGCAGCCCTTGTTAGTCGCTTGAGCACGGGGCCAGGGTGCCACTTGACCGTTGATCCTCAGATGCAGACTCGGGTGACAGAGCTTTACAAGACAAGTCGGGCCATGGAAGACTGAATGGTGGACAGAGAGCCACTCTGAAAAAGAGTTTACCTAGCAGATTATTCTTCAGGCCCAAAGCACAGCCAAAGAGATTGCTGAGACTTAACCCTTAAATTGAACTTGAAAGTGTCTGTTTAGTAGTTTTGTCTTTCAAAAACCATATGTAACTTTAAAGGTGAAATTTACCCACTAAATATTTGAACGTAATAAAAAATGTAGATAGGAATTTCTGTACACTAGTCAATTAAAAAGCCCCACTGCAACTGAATGTGCAGGAAAAGTGGAATTCTCACACCAATCCCTGCTAGAGTCAATCATGGAAGCTCAATGTAAACAACCTTAAGAAACGAGTCAGTATTTAAAAAGCAAACTGAGAAAAGGGATCTGGAGGGTGTTAGCCTAAAACGCACATATGTGTAACCTTAGGGTAGCTAGAAATGGTCATTTGAAGTTTACTCATGAAGGGCAGCAATTAATTCTGATAAATTGGGTTTTAGGTGATTGGCTTTTGAAGACAGAGTCAGTCTTATTTTTGAAATCTGTTGAGTAAATGAATGTGTTCAAAGACCCATTACAAGGAGAGATTCCATTAAGAACTAAAAAGTTAATTGGTAAGTAAAGATAATAATAGAATTTAAACAATGATTTTGTTGAATATTAATAGTTACCCGAGGGCTATTTATTGCCTATTCCACGCCTGATTTTTAAACTTTCCTCTTGGAGTAGCTGTTGGTCGACTGTGCTAACAGACTTTTTATGTGCTGTGTGCCCTGAATTGTTACCAGAAAACATAGCTAAATTGAGCTACTGCAATTACCTTTTTTCTTTTACTTCGTTTGATGACCTTGGAAATTGCATTTATTGTTAGCTCCTGTTTACCTCACCACATTCTATGCTCCCTATATATATTTCTTGGTCTTCAGAAAGAAGCCCAATCAAGATATTTCCCTACCTGCCATCTAACGCCCATCTCTTCTTACCGTTTCCAGCACTTTACTCTCTCAGTTCTCCATTTCCTTTGGAACATCCTATCTGTTGTAAAACAGATAGACTCGTCGGAGGTCAGTCCTCCCACTCTGAAAACATCAGTCACCCTGTCCGGCTTCTCCACTACTTTTCCTTAGTTCTGGGTGGCCTCCACTTTCTTGCCACTCAAAACTGAATCATATCCCCTGCCATCAAGGTCATTCCAACTTACAGCCACCATGTAGGGCAGAGTAAAACCGCTGCTGAGCTGAGGAGGTCAGTCTTGACAAACACAGATAACCCTCATCTTTCTTCTGTTGAGCAGCTGGTAGATTTGAATGGCTGCATTGGCAATGCCTTGGTTTTCTGCAATATACTACAGAAGCAGAGTTCTCACCCCCCCACCCCCACCCCAAGGTCTTCAATAACTTTTATTGATCAACACCCCCTCCCCTCCGGGTCCATGCATGACCCTTGTCACGTCTACCACTCAAGAAACGTATCTGGGATCATAAAATTGGTATTCAGGAACTCAGAGCTGAGGGAGGTTCAGGAAAAGGTCGTTTGCGAAGGCTGAGGAGGTACCAGTGCTGCTCTGGGAGGAGAGCATATCAGGAGAGCCTTCCTGGAGAGGACGGACCTTGATTAGTTCTTTGAAAGACGAAACCACGTCTCTCTTCCAATGTCCTCATAGCAAATGAAGACGAGATGATGTTCAACCAGAGAGCCCTTCTGGCTCTGAAGCATCATGCTCCTCTATATATTGCCTTACACCCCCTCTTTGTTGGTGTCTCACAAGTCTTTTTGCTTCTTTGAGCTCCATTGATGATCGCCTCTGGCACAGCAGGAGCTCTCGGGAGATGACTTAATCTTTATATTAAACAAATAATCAGGGAAGCTAGACAATAAGAACAACATGGGACTCCCCCTTCCCCACCTCTGTCCTAGGGAGCCTCAGGGACGCTACAAAGCAGGCTGCACACCCACAAACCAATCTAGTTGGCCCTGAAACTGGCCCTGTGGTGCATAATAAGACAAGGCGCCCCAGGCACTGGGCACGCTGGACCTACCAAGCGACAGCAGCCGATCTAGCGTCCCCAGTCGCCCCGTGGTGGCGTGGGCCTTCACAGCCACGCGTCCCACTCCCACTGCCAGTGAGGCCCCATGCCGTTGTTTTCCCAGGTAGGGAATAAAAACGGTACCATCCAAATCAGCTCGGTCTTCGTGTCCAGCAAGAAGCAGTTACAGAGAGATGCTCTTTACCCTTCAACTTCCAAAATAATTTGGATGAGGTAGAGACAAGCACACATGAACTCTGAGGTGCTGGGGTGCACTTAACTGGGAAAGGGACGCACACTACAGAAAGCGAGCCGAGAGCAGTAGACCCGTCAGAAAGCCAGACAATGGTGGAAGGTTCACCGTTAACAGAATGAAAGACTTTGCTCTCTATTCTACTGTGCCCTGGGATAAGCTGGGCACCCTTTGACACTCCAAGGTCAAAGTACCTCTCTCAATAAACTCAATCCATTTAAACTTTAAAAATAACAACTAGAAAACAAACATGGCATCGAGACTGGCAGAAAGTTTATGAGCAAGTTTCAATATGCAGATGACAGAACCCTGTTTGCTGAAAGTGAGGAGGACTTGAAGCACTTGTTGATAAATAACAAGGATTACAGCCTTCAATATGGATTACAACTCAATGTAAAGAAAACTCAAATCCTCACAAATGGACCAATTAGCAACATCATGGTCGACAGAAAAGATTGAAGTTGTCAAGGATTTCATCTTGGATCCCCAGTCAATGATCATGGAAGCAGTAGTCAAGAAATCAAAGGACACATTGGGTAAATCTGCTGCACAAGACCTCTTTAAAGTATGAAAAGGCAAGGATGTCACTTTGAGAACTCAGGTACGCCTGAGCCACGTCATGGTGTTTTCAATCACCGTGTGTGCACATGAAAGTTGGACACTGAGTAAGGAGGACCTGAGAAGAACTGATGCATTTGATTAATGGTGCTGGCAAAGACTATTGACTGCCCCATGGGCTACCAAGTGAACAAGCGGACCTGTCTTGGAGAAAGTACAAACAGAATGCTCCTTAGAATCGAGGATGGTCAGACTGTCTCATGTACTTTGGGCATTTAATCAGGAGAGACCAGTCTCTGGCAAAAGAACATCATGCTTGGTAAAGTGGAGGGGCAGCGGCAAAAGAGGAAGACCCTGGATGCAGTGACTGCAACCATGGGCCCAAACAAGAACAATTGTGAGGATGGAGCAGTGTTTCATTCTGTTGTACAGAGGGCCACTCTGATTCAGAACACTCTCGATGGCACCTACGAACAGCAGTGACACTGTGTGCCTCACATGGTTTCCAACTCTATCACACAAGGTGAATTATATGTCAATAAAACTTTTTCTAAGTTAAGTTGTCTGATACTAAACTATGGCAGCCCATTGGTAGAGGGGGTGGGAATTATCCCCCAGAGAAGACGATTCCTTAGAGAAAATGATTCAAGGAGTGGTATACAGGGGATCCAGTTTTAAAGCTTTGGTTTAACAAAGGTCCGTTTTTCCTTGACCCCTTGAAGAAGAAGAAACGGCCAAAATCTTACCAAAATGGTGACCCATCAGTTCACAAGTGGCTTCTCCCACTCCATAGACACTTGCATCCCTCAAAAGAGGAGAGGAAAAACCATTTGTGTCCCTGCCCCCAACGCCCAGGTCCCAGGTCAGTTTGAGGATGGCTCCTCTCATTCCTGCCTATCTTTTTTTAATACCAAGAATTTGACCAATTACATCATTTTTCCTCCCCAAAGATTTTCTGATTAAAAGAATGGGTCCCCTCTCACATTACAAACACTGCTCAAGTGTGTTTTTAGCATGACGTTGGTACCATTCCTTCAGCCAGCAGTGGAGTGGGTGTCATTCCAGACCACTGTCTGGAAACGAGCTGACTAAAAGATGGGCCTTGGGCTCTACCAGGACCTGCCAAGTGGAGAAGGAAGTTCATGCTGGAATAGCAGGATTCTTCTGGGGTTTTTAAATAAAAGTGATTACACTCCAGGGACAAGAGTTAACGGACACTGCTCATGCGCTGCCATCAAGAGCTGGCCATTTTCCACGCAGACCTAAATCCAGGTCAGCTCACTTCATTCATCTGACCATGTGATTACAAACACCACCTGGTGTGGTCTCTTGCTTCCCTTCCCCGAGGCCAGGCCCTGGGAGCTTTGCAGGCAGCTTTCAGAGACCTTGGCCCCCTCTCCAGATCACTGGCTGGAATCCATGGCCAGAGTGGCAGGCCCCTGGGAAGACCCTAGAGGCAGGTAGAGAGAGAGGTTAAAGAGGGTTGCACTAAGGGCCAGGTAGTCGTGGGGGCTGGAGTGGTGGAGGGGGCAAGGCTAAGGAGGACATTGTTGAGGTGAGCTTTCACAATATTCATCGGCTCTTTGGGAAGATTTACTGTTTTCCACAAAGGACACGTATTTCTTTGATAACATTTGATCAAAGGAAGGCAGTAATGTGGCCTTCATCCTGCCTTCTCACTCTCCATCCACCGCCCAGTGCTCAGCAGAGTGACATACATTCACGGGAAGTGGTCAATATGAAAATCAAAAAGTCTTCACTAGTAAACAAAAGCAAATGATCCAATCCTGATACTATTTGATGTTAAGGGGATTGGATGTGGCACTCCCATGTCTGCTTATAAAGTAATAATTTGGCACATTCCTTACAATTAACTGGTGGCATTGATGCCAAAAGGCAGGTCGGAGGCCAGCGCAATTACTTTTTTGTTTTATATAGCATAACAAATGTAAGTATAAAAAAAGATAAGACAAATATACGCAAGTTAATAGTGGCTCTGTTTGATGAATACTTTTTGTCCTGAAGATTGCTTTTCTATTCCTCTAAATTTCTGTAGTCGCACTTGTTAACCTTGTAACTTGGAAGGAAAGGATACAAGTCCATTTCAAAGTATCAAATGAGAGAAGAGAAACTGAAGCAAAACATTTAGTTTAATCGTATAGTTTAATCATTTCATAACTGAACTATTATCTGCTTTAGGTTTGTTGTTGGTACCATGTGTTTTCAGTATTGGGAGGCATGCTGAGACCAAGAGGAACACGCCCTCTTTCTGTAATACGGGTTTTGATACAATTCAGTGAGACGTACAGGTCCCACCCAAGTGGGATCTGGTTGTACGATTGGGGAAGTGACCCCATTTCTCCTGATTCATGAAGTGTGATAAAGGTCTCCACCAGGCAGTAACACATGTTGCAGCTGGGATAGTAGTTTATCAAGAAAGCCAAGAGTCTGAAAGTGTTGGTTGGAAATAGATATATTCATTGAGCCAAGAAAGGAAAATAAGGCTTCAACACCAAGATGGCTTGAGGAAAGGCTTGTGGTATGGACTGAATTGTGGGAAAAAGGTATACAATTAAATGAGACATGCATGCCCTAACCCCTGTACCTCTAAATAGGAGCCTCCTTATAAATAGGAGCTCTGGTGGTATCACTGGTTACTAAATGGGCTGCTAACAGCAAGTTCAGAAGTTTGAAACCATCAGTATGCTCCACAAGAGAAAAATGAGGCTTTCTGCTCCCACAAAGATTTACTGCCTCAGAAACGCACAGGGAGGGCCCAGTGGATTCAGCTGGTTTACACTAGTTCAG
>NW_022103920.1:64840579-64850463 GCF_000313985.2 Echinops telfairi
ATTTGTTTATGCACCCATTTTGTCTTCAGTGATCTTGTCTAGAAGGTGAGCATCACAGAATGCCAGGTTGTTAGAACAAAGTGTTCTTGCGTTGAGGCAGGGCTTGAGCAGAGACCCAAAGTCCATCCTCTGCCTCAGTGTATTGCCACATAAATATATGTCTATAGGCCAATACCTTTTACTATATTTACAAGAGTGCACACCTCTGTTTATACCTCTATCCATAGCTTTGCCTCCTAGATCTTAGTTTCCTTTTACCTTCCTTCTGCCCCACCATGACACTCACCCTTCACCTGCCTCTTAGTCATTCCGCTGAGTAATTGCTCCATCACCCCCAGGATCTCTACATCCTCCTCATTGATTTAAATTCCCTAGTTGTTCCCCTGCCTATGAGATTACTCACCGCTCCCTTCCCCTGCTTCCTCCTCCCCACAAGTCCCTCCAGAACTGTTGGTCCATTGCTTTCTCCTCGAGCTTGGTTCCCAGGCCTATCTTGTATAGATAGGTAGGCGAACCAACAACAATGGAGACAAAACAAAAGGAAAACAAAGTATTGAATTTAAAAAGGAAAAGTATATATAATTAATAACTAGGAGGAAAAAATAATACATAATTCCAGGTCTGTCCGCTGACCTTTATGACTGTCTCCCCACTGGTCCTGGGGAATTCCAGGAACTGCCCCTCCTAGCCCAAAGTCTATTTTGAGGGCTCCTCAGCGGCATTGTGGTTTTGGTTTGCTCCGGGTTGCTGATCTGTTGTATTCCCTTCTTGCAAACTGGTTTTTAAAATGGCATTTGTAATCAGGATTCTCTCTAAAGTGGAAATCACAGATTTATATTCCTTACACTTTTTTAACATGAATCTGCATAATAGTCTATTCTAAGTACCATAGTAATGTGCAATTTGTCCATGGGTATGAAAAATTAGATGGAAATATGCTTATAATGTTTATTCATCTCATCAAACTCATCATACTTTTGATGAAACATTACATTTTGATTCCTTGAGTTTGTTACTTCGTAAACATACAACATAGAGAGAAAAAGTGCCAAATAACCAGAGGGTGACACGCTGTCATCTGTTTCAGTTTTGTGTTATGCCCCAAATTCCCATGAGACATAATGAATGAGTGAAGTTTGCAATTCCTGAAAGTGTTCAAAGAGCTAAAAAATGTCAGAACAATTGCTGTGATTTCAGCAAAAGTGGAAAAGGGGTTTTCAAAGAGGAACATAATATGTTCAAAGGAGGCAAGCCGCCTAATTGTTTCTAATCTATCAAATGCAATGACTAAATGACTACTGTCTAATTGGCCTACCTCTAAAGGAATGGGATCCTACTCCTACAGTGAGAAGATGGTTAACGATCAATCTCACAGCCAAAGATGCTCAGATAAGAGCAAAGCATATTGCTGGTGAGGACGCCAATCAGGAAGCAATCTGGAAATATCTTAACAGTTTTATTGGTTTTTATCAGTTTTTTAGTGTTTTTTCATTCATATTTTAAAACTCATCTAATTTTGAGTCTTGAATTTATTTTTCTTTTTTAAGTATTAGCTGTGTGAAATAATAAATTACCTTTCAGTGTATCTTTTTTCTTTTACTTTAAATAGTCGTTAGGACAGCGAACCAGTTGTTAAATTATATTAATCCCACCACTGACAGGCTAAGTCAGAATTGGCGCTGAGTGTGATTTAGAAATAAGGTCTTTGTTTTGTTATGTTAATAAGGGCATTGCCAGAGTACTGTGGACCATAAACTTAATCGCTTTTTTAAAAAACTTTTTTTATTATGATTTGAGCATCAACTTACAGAGCAAATTAGTTTGGGATTCAGTCATTCCTAAAACATTTTATTTTGTGGCATCGATCGCAATCCCCATAATGTAACAGCACTCTTCCCGCTTCCTCCCTCCATCTAAAGTATCCCAGTCAGCCTTGGTTCTTAGCCAGGCCTGCTTTCTGAGCTTCATTCCTGGGCAAAGGCTGCCCTGTGGATTGCACGGGGTGGGTTGTTCTGAGGAGCCTTTCTCTCCATGGTGTCAGCCTGCCTGTTGTTGGGCTGAAAGTGGAGCCATTGGGGGGAGTTCAATTCTAGGTCTGAAGAGTGCACTGCAAAGAGTCACCGTCTCAGGGGGCTCAGCAGTCTCTCTCAAACCAGCAAGCCTACTCTTTTTTTTAAGATTTTGAGTTTTGTTCTGTATTTTTCTCCCACTCTGTTCAGAACTCTCCATTGTGATCCCCGATGGCAGACAGGCACCATCTACTACTTCTGGTCTCAGGGTTCGGGGGTTGAGGTTCCCGCGGTCCATTAAGCCTTGGGACTAATTTTCTCACATCTTTGATTGTCTTCACTCTTCTTGGCTTTAGATGGGACGAGACCAATAGTTGCATTGACATGGCCACACACAAGCCTTTAAGATCCAGTTGATACTCAACAAAGTAGATGCAGAACATTGTCTTTGTGGACTGTTATGTTAATTGACCTTTATGTCCCAGAGATTATGGTCCCAAACCAGTGGCTCATTCTCTCAAGTGTTTGGGCTCAGAAATTTGTAGACCTTTGTCCCCTGTTTGCTCTGTTATGACACCTTTCTGTATGTTGCTTTCTTTTTTGCTCACCCAAATTAATACGTGTCCGTTATCTAGTTGCTGATTTTACATCCTCATCCCTTCTACTTCCATTCCTTGTAACCATCTGTTTTGTTTGTGTGTGTTTTTTGTTTTTCTGTGTATAAACCTTTCTTTGACTTTTTATAATTGTTGACGTGTACACTATTTATCTTTTTGTGAGTGACTTATTTCCCGCAGGAAAATTTTTTTCCAGGTTCATAGATGTTATGAGGAGTTTTTCAGCCCGTCATTCTTTAAGTTTGCACAATATTTCATTGTGTGCATGTACCATTGTTGGTTTAAACCTTGGTAGGAATTCAGGTTATTTCTTTTTGCTTTTGCTTTTTTTGTTAATGGTGCAAAGATCATGGGTATGCATACATGTGTCCTTGCTCCTGCTCTTATTTCTTTACAATATATTCCTAGTAGTAAAATTGCTGAGGGGCCCTGCTGGCATAGTGGTTACACATTGGGCAGCTTAACCGCATGGTCAGCTGTTCGAAACTACCAGCTGCTCTACCAGAGAAAGTTTTGGTTGAATATAGTGTGAAGTGTGACTTAGTTCATTTTTATTTGAGTTGCTATCCAGCTCTGCCAGCACCATTTGTGAAAGAGCTTGGCTTTCCCCATTTAATGGGTTTTAGCACTCTGTTGAAGAGTAGCTGTCCATAGGTGGAGGGATTACTTCTGTGTTCCCATTGAGTTCCAAGAATCTGTGTGTGTGGTTTCCTCTCAGTATTTAGCTGTTTTAATTATTATAGCTGATAGCAGGTTTTGAAATCAGGAAGTGGGAGCCCTCCAGTTTTGTTTTTCTTCCCCGGTAGTGCATTGCTTATCCTGGTTCTCTTTCCTTCCCATATAGTGTCAGTGGTTGCTTTTTCATATCCTGAAAGAATGCTGACTAGAAACTGGATTTGGATTGCACTAGATCGGTAGATATCTTTGGGTAGCGCTGACACTTCGTAAGATTAAGTGTGCCCGTGAACATGGTATGTTTCCCCCATGTCAGACTCTCTTCGTCGCTTGTAGCAGTGTTTGGTAGTTTGGATATGCGTCTTGTGGGTCGTTGGTTAGGGTTATTCCTAAGCAGTTTGTCTTTTGGGGAGCCGTGGTACGTTGCACTGTTTCCCTTTTCTTTTCAGGGTTTCTTGGGTGGCGTAAAGGACTCCTGCTAAATTGTGAGTGTGGGTCCTGTACCCTGCCCCTTTACCGAACAGATCGACTTCTTCCTTACCGATTTCAAGGCCTTTTATTTTCTCTTCTCTCCTTATTGCTCTGATTAGCACTTCCAATAAAATGTTGATCAGGAGTGATGATAAAGATAATCCTTGTCTATTATGCAAGGAAAATGTTTTCATTCTCTCACCATTGAAAATAATGTTAATTATTGGTTTTATTTTTATCCCCTTAATTATGTCAAGGAATTTTCCTTCAATTCCTTATTTTGCTGAGAGTTTTGATCAGGAATGGGGGTTGGATAATATTAAATGCCTTTTTTTTTGCATTAATTGATATGACTGTGTGGTGTTCTTTATTTGTTTTACTTATGTCAGTGCCTAATGCCACAACCCTTTAATACAGTTCCTCATGTTTGCCCCCCCCAACCATAAAATTTTTTTTGTTGCTACTTCATAAGTATAATTTTGCTACTGTTATGAATCGGGTGACCCCTGTGAAAGGGTCGTTCGACCCCCAAAGGGCTCGTGACACAGGCTGAGAACCGCTGACTTGTGTGGTGGTTTGCATTGATTGTTTTTCTAATGTTGAAACATACTTGCCTAATCCCACTTTGTCATAATTTGTTAGCATATTTTCTTGATATAGTGTGGCATATGATTTTGTTGAGGATTTTTGTGTCATAGTTTAATTTTCTTTTTCAGTGCTGTCTTTGCCCAGCTCTGGTACCAGGGTTATGTTTGCTTCATGACATGAATTGAGGAGTGTACCCTCCTTTCCTATGGTCGTGAATAGTTTGAGTAGATCTGGTGGTAGCACTTCTCTGGATATTTGATAGAATTTTCTAGTGAAGTCTTCTGCGTTATGACTTTTGCTATTGTAAGATGTTTTTATTTCTCCTTTTGCTGAAGGTTTATTCCATTTTGTCGCTCAGTCTCTGTTGGTTTAGGGAGGTCCTTTGTTTGGGGAAATGTGTTCATTTCTTCTAGGGCTTCATATTTGATGGAGTACAGTCTTCCGCTTTATTTTTATTGCATTTGGCTCTGTTGTGATGCCGCCCATTTCAGTTCTTATTTGTGTTATGTGCAACTTCTCTTTCTTGTCCTTAGTTACATTTTCCAGTAGTGAATTTGTCAATAGTGTAAATTCACTGATGCTCAGAGTTCCAGGATTATCATCTGTATGTGTTTCGTTTGGTTTCTCGGGAGTTTGCTGTAAAGGGATTGGCCATGGTGTGACACCAGAGCTCTGTATTGTCTTTGCCCCTGAGAAGGAATGCTCCATGCCATCCCTTCAGGGTGGTCCCTTCTACAAAGAGCAGAGCTGGCACAGACACCCTGAGCGTGGGAGAGAGAAGAGCAGGTGCCAGGAGAGGATCTGTGTACAAGCAAAGCAATGCCAAGGATTGTCACAGTCACGAGACAGCAGGACAGAGCAACAAAGAAGGAACCGATGTGGAGGAGACCCAAAATGGGACTTTTCACCTCCAAAACTGTGAAAGAATAATTTTTATTTTTAACCCCCCACCCCGCCACCCTTCTAGGATATTTCCAGCTATGGCCCCACTAGGTAAGTACACAGCTTGGTAGAACAGAATGTGACTCAGTGGACAAATCCAAGGATGACACACAGTTTTAGGCTTTCCCCCTTTTCTTGAAAAGATAGCCCCCACAGCTTCATACTCTGAGGAAGATAGGCCCATGGTATTTAAGAATGGCACAGGCGAGAGGTGCCTGGCCGGTTTCATTCAGAGCACAGAACATTTCCTGACATGTGGCCTGCACCAACAGCCCTCCACTCCGTTGAGATACATCTGTAAAGTTGGCACCCGGGAGCCCAGAAATGTGGTCTCTTATTTACGCTTCTTGAACTGCCTCATCTAGAAAATTGCAAAGAAACTCCTCCCTTACCCACCCCCGAAGGAAAATTATGAAAGTCTGAAAATGGCTGAGAAGGAAAAATGTATTGCTATAAATCCTAGAAGCCTTTGTTAAATATCAAAAGGTAAAGCCATTGTTTCTCAACATATCATCCACCTAGGTCTCTACCCTTCTGAAAGCGGCCTTTCCATCTCTCTACTGCTTGCCTAAAGAACTCGATGCCCTTCGATTTCCACCCTGGCAAACAGAATTTTTGGCATCCCCAAGGGGCTCAAATTGTGTTCCATTTGGAAAACACAAAGAAGGCTGAAGGTCCAGATCCGGGCCGCTGGTGGGCGGGAAGGGTCAGCCTGGGTCCCCTGGAAGAGGGAAAAGGTGCGTTGTCCTGATGGAAAAAATTCCTCAGCTCATCCTAGCCTTCTTCTCATCAATGCAGTTTTCAAATTTCTCAAGACTTCTTAATAAGCTCCTGTGAGATCCTCTGTCCTTCACGAACATCTACCAAGACTGCCCCCTTGGCAGTCCTTCCCTAAAAGTCACCACAGACTGCAGAGCTAACCTCTCTCTCCTTGGATTTCACTGGCCCACCAGATCCCCTCCAAAACCACGGTTTTCATTGGACCTTGATCTCTGAATCTTACATGTAAATCCAAGACTCGTCCCTGACTATGATTCATTCCACTAGCATCTTCATTAACTTCGATCCTGTAAAAAGACTGATGGAAAGATAAGCTCTTTGACCCACTCGGTCTTCAGACAACACTTTGGCCACGTACACAGGCAGAAGCTTGCAGTGGCCAAGATGTTCATTGGAAATTGAGAATGCAGAGCCACGGAAGACCACTTCAGAAGGTGTTGCATCCATGGCTGTTTCTGAATTTCAGGCACACTTTCTTCATTCATTGAGGTTGACAGTCTTTCCTCTCTTGGCTCATCTCCCTGACCTTCCTTAAAATGCTTGTCCATCAAACACTATTGCTTTATGTGAAGCAGCATCTACATAAACTTATTGCAAAATTCCAGTAATTTCAGGAGGTGTTCATTTGACTTTTATTGAAAATTTAATATATCCTGGGCTGTTTTATTTCCCTGACAGCACCCCTCCTTAAGAGACTAAGACAAGTGCTACTTATACATAGCAGCCACTGATCTCACAGATATGTTCAAACATGTTTTGCTTGGTGTAAACCCAGGCATGTATGAACCAGAACCCTATTAGAAATATATGTAACGTATATACTCGAGTATAAGCCGATCTGACTATCCACCGAGGCACCGAAGTTCACCCCCAAAACTGCATAAAAATGTGCCGAAAAACTCAGCTTATACTCAAGTATATACGGGGTGTGTGTGTGTGTGTGTGTGTGTGTGTGTGTGTATTCTTAAATTTACCTATATGTTTCTAAGCATTATTGAGGGTTATTAAGGAGCCGTGGTAGTGCTCTGGGTTATGCATTTGAGTTACTAATTGCAAGGTGGGTGGTTCTAAGCGATCAGCCACTCTGTGAGAACAAGTTGAGGCTATTTGTGCCTGTAAAGATTGACAGTTGTAGAAACCATAGATAAGGTTGCTGTGATTCAGAATAGACTGGGTCGCAGTGGGTTTGGAGGTTGGTTGAGGGTAATTTGCCCTAGTTTTATAAGGGTATCTCAGCTATGCGAGCTGGACATTGAGCCCTTGGCCATGGAAGTTCCCACCCTGGGCTGTACGTGAGAAAATCCTGGGAACGCAGAGCGTTGGACAGGCAGCAGGAAATGCCTCGGTTGGCATCAGCAGTGTACAGGAGCCCTAGTTAGCTAGTGGGTTACACGTTGGGCTGCTAACCAAGGTCAGGAGTTCAAAACTCCACAAGGTTTTGAACATACAACCTTGAAGTTAGCAGTTCAACGCCTACCTTGAAGTGCTACCAGGGCACCCATCGATTCTCCTACTTTTATACAAAAGAGAAATGAAAGCCCTATGTCTACACAAAAACTTGTACATAAGTGTTTTTTATCAGTAGTACTCATAATAGTCAAAAGATGAAAACAACCCAAGTATCCCTCAAAGGATGAATGGGTTAGAAAGAGCAGAGACATATACTGAAAACATTATCCGGTCATACAGAGGAATGGAGCACTGAGATAACATGATACTGCATGAAGGAACTTGACAATTCTTTGCTAAGTGAAAGAAGTCAGTCACAAAAAGCCACATAGAATCTGATTTCATATTTATGAAATGCCCACTACAGGAAAATCCATGGAGATAGGAAGTAGATTGCTATTTGGCAGGCCCTGGGTGGGAGTACCAGGGAGACCCCGCTAATGAGTATGGTTGTTTATGTTTATTGCATGGTGAAAAAAAAAAAGTTATGGAACGAGAGTGTGGTGGTCTTGGTGAAAGTAAAAATGGCTAAAGTGTGAGTCCTCAGCAGGCGGGCCGAGCCCGAGCAATGCAAAAGGAATGGGGACATGGTGCCCAGGAAGGACATGGGTAGAGGGCTGTGGCAGGGAGGGAATTGCAGCGAAGTTTGTGAAACAAGAGTGTTGAGTGGAAAACGAATTTGTCCTGTATGCCTTCCTCCAAGCCAGAAGTATAAATAAGTAAATAAATAAACCGAGAACCATGAGAGTGAATTTTTTTACTATATTGTTTTTAATCATTTTATTGGGGGCTCGTACAACTCTTGTCACAATCCATATATCCATCCATTGTGTCAAGCACATTTGTACAATTGTTGCCATCATCATTCTCAAAACATCTTCTTTCTACTTGAGCCCTTAGTATCAGCTCCTCATTTTTCCTCTCCCCACTACCCCCTCCCTCATGAACCCTTGATAATTTATAAATTACGATTTTTTCATGTCTTACACTGTCTGATGTCTCTCTTCACCCACTTTTCTGTTGTCCGTCCCCCAGATGGGGGGTTATATGTAGATCATTGTGATCGGTTTCCCCTTTTTCCCCCACCTTCCCCTTACTCTCCTGGTCTCACTACTCTCATTATTGGTCCTGAGGGGTTTATCTTTGCTGGATTCACTGTGTTTCCAGTTCTTTTCTGTACCACTGTACATGCTCTGGTCTAGACGGATTTGTAAGGTAGAATTAGGATCATGATAGTGGGGTTAGTGGGGGTGGTGGAGTGGAAGCATTCAAGGATGAGAGGAAAGTTGTATGTTTCATCAGTGCTATACTGCACCCTGACTGACTCGTCTCCTCCCCACAACCTTTCAGTAAGGGGATGTCCAGTTTCCTAAGATGGGCTTTGGATCTCCACTCCACACTCCCCCTCATTCACAATGATACGATTTTTTGTTCTTTGATGCCTGATACCTAATCCTATCAACACCTCATGATCACACAGGCTAGTGTACTCCTTCCGTGTGTACTTTGTTGCTTCTCAGCTAGATGGTCGCTTGTTTATCTCCAAGCCTTTAAAGCCTTAGATGGTATATCTTTTGATAGTTGGGCACCATCAGCTTTCTTCACAATTTGCTTATGTACCCGCTTTGTCTTCAGTGATCCTGTCGGGAAGGTGACCATCATGGAATGCCAATATAATAGAACAAAGTGTTCTTGCATTGAGGGAGCACTTTAGTGGACGCCCAATGTCCATCTGCTACCTTAGTACTAAACTTATAAATCTGTGCACATAGATCCATTTCCCCATCATCATATATAAATATATTTACATATGTACATGCCTGTATTTAGACCCCTATAGATGCCCTTTGCCTCCTAACTCTTTCCTCTATTTCCTTTTACTTTCCTTTTGTCCCACTATCATGTATGTGAGTTACAACTCAAATTGAAACAACAAAACCAAAATACTAAAGAAACAAGCAAACAAAACTTAGGTACAAATCCTTCTGCAGGTAGTTAAGAGGATGAAGTGGGCTTATCTCTGCACAGGCTAGTACCTGGGATATAGCAACTACTTCATGGACCAGAGCTATTTGTATTTCCCATAGTCTATGTTGGGGCAGAAAGAATAAAAGGAATAAAGACTAAGCATTTACTAACTAACGTGAACTGCTGGATCCTGCTCCCTTCTCTGTTTGTCGCTTGGCTTCAGTCGGGGAGGGAAGGTGTCGTCAGGTGGCCGCCCACACATGGGATCAGACAGAGCGTTGCACACGTTCCCTCCAGCTGACCATCTCCACTGTCTTCCTTGACTACCACCACCCAATGGGCCTGGCTCCACTCACCATGCCCAGACCAGCACAGAGGGCCAGGG
>NW_022103920.1:64850965-64853749 GCF_000313985.2 Echinops telfairi
CCAGACCAGCACAGAGGGCCAGGGCGCTCCCCTCACCATGCCCAGACCAGCACAGAGGGCCAGGGCGCTCCCCTCACCATGCCCAGACCAGCACACAGGGCCAGGGGGCTCCCCTCACCATACCCAGACCAGCACAGAGGGCCAGGGGGCTCCCCTCACCATGCCCAGACCAGCACAAAGAGGGGCAGGGCCCTGGGGCCTTGGGCCCCGCCTGGCCTCACCGGCTCTCCCTGGAGTGCACCCTCTTGCAGCAGGATCCAGGATTCCAGGAGCGCAAAACTAGCCTTCTTGCTTTGAGCTTCTGGCTCCAATGCCTCACTCTGAAGGAGGCATTTCTAAAATCCATTTTCTCCTAGCGGACTAGCAAGGGAGGCTTTGGGACAGGTTCCTCTCTGGTTGGGGAGGTTTCCCGAGCACCTCGGGGCTGATTGAGGGCGGAGGACAGGTGAGTGGCAGACTGCAGGCAGCCAGCTCACCTCGCAGGTTGTCAGCATTTGCTCCTCCCCTTTTTGCTGGAGCCACAGCCACAGCTTCCGCTGGACGGATGGATGGACGGAAGGCGGTCCCATTGGCTAGCTCACATACCCTCACAGCTGCACAGCCGTCAAGGGCGTGGGGAGAAGAAAGAGCGTGGGAAGCCGGTGACCTCCCGCAGGGAAAGAAGAGCCGCCAGAGTGCCTGCCCGTGGACGATGGGCGTGCCGGTGACTGGTGACTGCAGGGCTGGGCTTCGCGCGCTGTGACTCATTGTCCGGGACTCCTTTGAGATGGATGGACGCTCCAGAGCAGCGGTTCTCCACCTTCCTCATGCCTCGACCCATGAATACAGTTCCTCGTGTGGTGGGGACCCCCAACCAGAAAATGATTTTCCTTGTTGCTTCAGAACTGTCGTTTTGCTACTGTTATGAATCGGGCGACCCTGGAAAAGGTCACAAAGGGGTCACAACCCACAGGTTGAGAACTGCTGCTCAGGACCAGCACCTTAGGATAGATTTCCTCACAAATGAATTTACACACTCACGCACACACGCACGCATGCACGTGCGCTTGGGACAAGCAGTGAACCCTTGAGGCCACTAAACCAGTGACCACTGAGTCAACCCTGACTCATGGGTCCCCTGTGGGCTGCCTGTGAAACTTCACCCTGTAGGCGGGGTTTCCAGGGCGCCCGCCTTGTGGAAGCAGATTTTTCGGTCTTTCTTCTGAGGTTCCTCTGAGTGAGTGAGCCTTTCCTTTCCGTGAAATAGTTGAGCACTTAATTCTTTGCACAATCCAAGCTTCCTCCTCGAAGCCAGAAGGTTCATAAGTTACTGGGCCAGAATGGCACCTGTAACAGGGCAGGAAGAGATGAGACAAGTAGAGGGAGAGGGACTCTGGGTCTGCTTCGTGGCTGACACGAACCGAGCTCGGACCCAGCTGTTGGAAGATGACGACCTGTCGAGGGCTTTCTCAGCCTTAAGAAAATGTCCACTGTTTGCACCCAGGACAGAGGAACGGGGAGGGTGCCGTAGAAGTGGAACTGACCTTGGGAACCCATCGTTCAGAACCCACTAACCTGCAAGCAGAAAACACCAAAGAGCTGCTACATCATCTAGCCTTGATGGATAAGGGAGAAATTTCTACAACAAATTTCCTCTTCACTGGCTGGCAGAGGGGGCTTCAGTGCAAGTTCCTGTCTGGTTTCTGAGGTTTTCCCTTCTGAACAGTGCTGGGTGTCGGCAAATCCTGAATGTCTCCTGTGGAGACATTCTCTACCTGGGGTGGTTCTGGGGGTGGATGTATCCTAGCACTAGAGGACGCGGAGCTGTAGTGGGCCTAGAGACCTGTGTCTACAGTGTCAAAGCGCGTCAACCAGTATGAGCATGAGTAAGGAAGAAATGGAGAGGAAGCTCAATTTGAGGAGTCCCAGGCTCAACTGTGCTCGGTCATGTTCTCACTGGTTTGAGGACTCTGGCCAAATGCTTGAGAGTTCTAGAGCAAGCCCTTGGGCATGTTGAGAGTAGTCGGGCCCTAGGTCAATTTCAGACCAATTAAGGCAGGGTATAGCTGTTTGTTTTGTATTAACACCGCCCCTTTTTTTCTCCAGAGGAGAGTACCAAGAGTGGCGATGGAGACAAGCCACGGCAGCCAAAGTACAACAGCCAGCCCTTGTGGTAACTAAATAACTCGGCTGCTGTAATGGACTTGGCACTACCAGCCAACTTGCCCATCCTCTGGACACCTTTTCAGATCTCTGCGCTCTGCTTGCCCCATCTCTGAGGGCACAAGGCTCCTCTTGCTTTATAATAGCTCTGCGTAGCTACTGTAATTCTGGAGGTCTACTGCGTTTAAATTTGGCAAATTATTTCAGAGTATCCTGGGTTCTGAAGCAAAAAGAGACGAATCTGATAAGCTTCTCTGGGTGCAAAGTGACTCTGCCAGGCTTACCACGTTGGTTTCCTGAGCTTGTCAGCTGACCCTAGGAGGTCCTGTGACCCCAGCAGGGCTGGCGGCCCTACTGCTGCAGCCTCCCCGCCTACAGGGGGGGTAGGGGGGCAGGGCGGCTTAGAAAAGGAGTAGGACTGTGGTAGCCATGCCATGTCTAAGCCTGTATGAGACATCCCCACAGTTGTTCCAGTTTCCTGTAAGGCGACCTGTCAGTATTACGAGAACTTTGTCTACTACCAACAAGCTCACCCAAGGCCATCAAGTTGATGCTGACTGGGGGTGACCGTGGATGACAGGGTGTAGTTGATGCTGACTGGGGGTGACCGTGGATGACAGAGTGTAGTTGATGCTGACAGGG